>NC_088418.1:52360970-52425970 GCF_034236695.1 Oncorhynchus nerka | reverse complement strand
CTACTCTGAACTCTCGTCTCCTGTCCATGTCTCCACACACTGTAAAAGCTGTTAGGACCAGGAGAAACATCTATGTCATCTACAGATTACCTACTGTACGTGGACACTGGATTTCTTTGGTGAAACACTATCAATGTCTGGAATAGTGAGCAGTCATGAGGGAACAAAGCTAAAGGCCTGTGAAGCTAAGAAGCTTATCACTTTAAACACACTAGCATGACTAAATTCTTGTTCAGGATTGTATGTATTTGAATTATATTGACCAACGTGTGTGTGTGTGTGTGTGTGTTTTCATACACTCTGACTCCGATTCATCCCCCCTCCACCCATCTGTGTTGCTGCCTCTAATGAGGGTCTATTTATACACACCTCCTACAGGCAAGCTGAAGAATGGAGAGATGGAGGGGTGGAGCGAGGGAACGGAGGAGTGAAGGAGTGATGTGCTTCATTCTGTTTGCTAATTCAGAACATTGTGTCTTACTGTGAGCTTTGTGCTGCTCGGTTCAAACAGAACCTTAATACGGTAGTTCTAATGAGCAGGTCTGTGTTTACTTTTACTGGGTCAGACTAATGTGTTCTCTGCTACGCCAATAACAACAGGAGCACTATTAAACCTGTGGAGTATAGAGCTGCTGGAAGGGAAATGGGTGTCTGGTGAAGTGTGTGTGTGTGTGTGTGTGTGTGCGTGTGTGCGTGCGTGTGTGTGCGTGCGTGCGTGCGCGTGTGTGTGCGTGCGTGTGTGTGTGTGTGTGGGTGTATGATGAAGTGTGTAGGCTTGCTGGACAGAGTGGACAGGAAAGTGGTTCTTAACTCAATGAGAGAATAACATTTGATTTGAAATGCCTTGCATAACGGTACAGTCAACCTCTCACAGAACTCTGTTTTACACATCCACCTCTTTCCTCTAATTCTTCACTTCTTTCTCTCCTTCCCTATTTTTTTTATCTTCCTCGCTCACCATCTTCCTGGCTCTCCTCATCATATTAAACCATATCAACTCTCCCGATGTCCTTCTCCCCCTGTCTCTAACCATCTCATAAATAAGGTGATCCACAGACCTAGGATCAGTTTACCCACCCGCAATCATAACCTGAACCACCAGGAGAAGAAAGGCAAAACTGACCATAGATCAGTGCTTGTTGGCAACTTCATCAAACACAATATGTTATCTGACAGGGTGGCAGGGGTGCAGAGTGAGATGGAGATCAGGTTGCTCTAAACCTAATTTCACCTGCTTTCTCTGAAAGCAGATATCCCTGTCACACCGCATGGCCATGTGACCAGTATGGCAAAGAGCTATCTCATTAGTCTGCCTCATCACAGCAGGAGACCGGATACACACACACACACACACACACACACACACACACACACACACACACACACACACACACACACACACACACACACACACACACACACACACACCCACACACACACACACACACACACACATGCACATACAAAGAGAGGCAAGCACTCTCTCACTTTATTTTCCCTCTGGCTCTTTTTCTCTCCTATTCTCTCTATTCCGATCAGTCTCTTTCTTCCCCCTACCTTTACTCATTTTCATCTTTCTTCTTGTCACTTTCTTCCTCTCCGCCACCCTCCCTCTCTCTCTCCTCTCTCTGGCTTCTCCATCCAGGATTTAATTAAAGGAGTTAAATGGCCAGGGGTGATTCTCATCATGTCATCCCTCTCTCTTTCTCTCCTCCTCTGAGGTTATATCTGACTAATCCACTCCCCCCTCCCGAGGCTCAGTCTCAATAATGCATTGGCTGTGTGGCTGTAGCCTGGCCGCCCAGCGAGCCTGACTCCAGTAGAGCGGCTGAGGCTGACTTCTAGCCCCAGTCCTGGTGCTGCTGGGGTACAACCAGAGCTGAGGGTCTTGGGCTGACTCCATGAAGAAAGGAAACACTTGCACCCACTAAAATATACTTTAAGTTCTCATGTATTGTTTTTAGCAGCGGAGGTCAGAACAAACGGACTCGTTTCGGCGGAAGCTTCTGTCAGTGTTTGGAGAACAACAGACATTCAGTCATATTTATAGAGGATGTCACATTGCAGTACTGCTTCTTTTTTTTTTGTTCAATCAATATTTACGTTAGTGTTGACACGATATCAGAATTTTGACTTCGATACCAAGTTTAGTGTCACAATACTTGATTCTGAAACGATACCAAAATGATACCACAACAACAACAAAAGAAGGCGTATTAAAGCCAAAGTCCCAGAACGGCACTTGATTCAGACCGATGTACGCAGCTACTGCTCTGTTCGATTGTTGGGCATCTTTAACATTTCAACATCATTACATTTGAACATTTTTATGTCCATTTCTTAGACAGCCGTGTCCATGGCCTTAATGAATCAATTATACTTTGTTTTAATCAATCTGAAAACAACATAAAGGTGTTAAACTCAGCAAAAAAAGAAACGTCCCTTCTTCACAGATCTTCATTGTAAAGGGTTTAAACACTGTTTCCCATGCTTGTTTAATGAACCATAAACAATTAATGAACATGCACCTGTGGAACGGTCGTTAAGACACTAACAGCTTAAAGACGGTAGGAAATTAAGGAAATTTCATAACACAGTTATGAAAACTTAGAACACTAAAGAGACCTTTCTACTTACTCTGAAAAACACCAAAAGAAAGATGCCCTGGGTCCCTGCTCATCTGTGTGAATGTGCCTTAGGCATGCTGCAAGGAGGCATGAGGACTGCAGATGTGGCCAGGACAATAAATTGCAATGTCCGTACTGTGAGACGACTAAGACAGTGCTACAAGGAGACAGGATGGACAGCTGATCATCCTCGCAGTGTAACAACACCTGCACAGGATCGGTACATCTGAACATCACACCCGCGGGACTGGTACAGGATGGCAACAAGAACTGCCCGAGATACACCAGGAACGCACAATCCCTCCATCAGTGCTCAGACTGTCTGCAATAGGCTGAGAGAGGCTGGACTGAGGGCTTGTAGGCCTGTTGTAAGGCAGGTCCTCACCAAATCTCACCGGCAACAACGTCGCCTATGGGCATAAACCCACCGTTGCTGGACCAGACAGGACTGGCAAAAAGTGCTCTTCACTGACGAGTCGCGGTTTTGTCTCACATGGGGTGATGGTCGGATTCGCGTTTATCGTCGAAGGAATGAGCATTACACCGAGGCCTGTACTCTGGAGCGGGATCGATTTGGAGGTGGAGGGTCCGTCATGGTCTGGGGCGGTGTGTCACAGCATCATCGGACTGAGCTTGTTGTTATTGCAGGCAATCTCAATGCTGTGCGCTACAGGGAAGACATCCTCCTCCCTCATGTGGTACCCTTCCTGCAGGCTCATCCTGACATGACCCTCCAGCATGACAATGCCATCAGCCATACTGCTTATTCTGTGTCTGAAAGATATCAGTTTGTCTCCGTGAATTGTTTGTCCTCAGACAAATCAACTATAAATTTCGGTGTTCCTCAAGGTTCCGTTTTAGGACCACTATTGTTTTCACTATATATTTTACCTCTTGGGGATGTTATTCGAAAACATAATGTTAACTTTCACTGCTATGCGGATGACACATAGCTGTACATTTCAATGAAACATGGTGAAGCCCCAAAATTGCCCTTGCTAGAAGCATGTGTTTCAGACATAAGGAAGTGGATGGCTGCAAACTTTCTACTTTTAAACTCGGACAAAACAGAGATGCTTGTTCTAGGTCCCAAGAAACAAAGAGATCTTCTGTTGAATCTGACAATTAATCTTAATGGTTTTACAGTCGTCTCAAATAAAACTGTGAAGGACCTCGGCGTTACTCTGGACCCTGATCTCTCTTTTGAAGAACATATCAAGACCATTTCAAGGACAGCTTTTTTCCATCTACGTAACATTGAAAAAATCTGAAACTTTCTGTCCAAAAATTATGCAGAAAAATTAATCCATGCTTTTGTCACTTCTAGGTTAGACTACTGCAATGCTCTACTTTCCGGCTATCCGGATAAAGCACTAAATAAACTTCAGTTAATGCTAAATACGGCTGCTAGAATCCTGCCTAGAACCAAAAAAATTGATCATATTACTCCAGTGCTAGCCTCCCTACACTGGCTTCCTGTCAAAGCAAGGGCTGATTTCAAGGTTTTACTGCTAACCTACAAAGCATTACATGGGCTTGCTCCTACCTATCTCTCTGATTTGGTCCTGCCGTACATACCTACACGTACGCTACGGTCACAATATGCAGGCCTCCTAATTGTCCCTAGAATTTCTAAGCAAACAGCCGGAGGCAGGGCTTTCTCCTATAGAGCTCCATTTTTATGGAACGGTCTGCCTACCCATGTCAGAGACGCAAACTCGGTCTCAACCTTTAAGTCTTTACTGAATACTCATCTCTTCAGTGGGTCATATGATTGAGTGTAGTCTGGCCCAGGAGTGGGAAGGTGAACGGAAAGGCTCTGGAGCAACGAACCGCCCTTGCTGTCTCTGCCTGGCCGGTTCCCCTCTTTCCACTGGGATTCTCTGCCTCTAACCCTATTACAGGGGCTGAGTCACTGGCTTACTGGGGCTCTCTCATGCCGTCCCTGGAAGGGGTGCGTCACCTGAGTGGGTTTATTCACTGATGTGGTCATCCTGTCTGGGTTGGCGCCCCCCCCTTGGGTTGTGCCATGGCGGAGATCTTTATGGGCTATACTCAGCCTTGTCTCAGGATGGTAAGTTGGTGGTTGAAGATATCCCTCTAGTGGTGTGGGGGCTGTGCTTCGGCAAAGTGGGTGGGGTTATATCCTTCCTGTTTGGCCCTGTCCGGGGGATGTCCTCGGATGGGGCCACAGTGTCTTCTGACCCCTCCTGTCACAGCCTCCAGTATTTATGCTGCAGTAGTTTATGTGTCGGGGGCTAGGGTCAGTTTGTTATATCTGGAGTACTTCTCCTGTCCTATTCGGTGTCCTGTGTGAATCTAAGTGTGCGTTCTCTAATTCTCTCCTTCTCTCTTTCTTTCTCTCTCTAGGAGGACCTGAGCCCTAGGACCATGCCCCAGGACTACCTGACATGATGACACCTTGCTGTCCCCAGTCCACCTGGCCGTGCTGCTGCTCCAGTTTCTACTGACCTGAGCCCTAGGACCATGCCCCAGGACTACCTGACATGATGACTCCTTGCTGTCCCCAGTCCACCTGACCGTGCTGCTGCTCCAGTTTAAACTGTTCTGCCTTATTATTATTCGACCATGCTGGTCATTTATGAACATTTGAACATTTTGGCCATGTTCTGTTATAATCTCCACCCGGCACAGCCAGAAGAAGACTGGCCACCCCACATAGCCTGGTTCCTCTCTAGGTTTCTTCCTAGGTTTTGGCCTTTCTAGGGAGTTTTTCCTAGCCACCGTGCTTCTACACCTGCATTGCTTGCTGTTTTGGGTTTTAGGCTGGGTTTCTGTACAGCACTTTGAGATATCAGCTGATGTACGAAGAGCCCGGATCTCAATTCCATTCAGCACGTTTGGGACCTTTTGGTCAGAGGGCTAGGGCCATTCCCCCCAGAAATGTTTGGGAACTTGCAGGTGCCTTGGTTTAAGAGTGGGGTAACATCTAACAGCAAGAACTGACAAATCTGGTGCAGTTCATGACGAGGAGATGCACTGCAGTACTTAATGCAGCTGGTGGCCACACCAGATACTGACTGTTACCTTTGATTTTGACCCGCCTTTGATCAGGGACACATTATTCCATTTCTGTTAGTCACATGTCTGTGGAACTTGTTCAGTTTATGTCTCAGTTGTTGAATCTTGTTATGTTCACACAAATATTTACACATGTTAAGTTTGCTGAAAATAAACGCAGTTGACAGTGAGAGGACGTTTCTTTTTTTGCTGAGTTTATTTGAAAGTTAAATGTTGATAAACTGGGTAAGTCAAGAGGTAGCCTAGGCCTATTCAAATGACAGATGAATGCATATTATTCAGTAGGCGTTTGTGAGTGCATTGAGTTATTGTTTTAGCTGGTTTCATGGGACTACAGATGACCAAACAATCCTTCCAGTTAGGACTTATTTAATTAGCAACTGCTCATAGAACATACTCTTTTATTGTACTGATCAACAACATTTGCAAGCAACCTCTTCTTTTATAAAAGCGTGCATTGCCTCTAAAGAAAGTTATTGCGTAAATTGCGAGGCAGAAATAGAGGTCTTCATAGATCCACCTGTACCTGAAAACCCGAGACCCGACCTGGGACCTGAGCGTGTCCGGATCCAGAATTCTAAATAATGTCACAGGTCTGGGTCGGATCTGATATGATTGTCACAGGTCCCGGGTATGTGTCATTTTGACTGACTTGTCCAGGAGGACCCATATAGATCCGAACGCAACTGCTGCAGTAGAGAGAGAGAAATTGTATAATTTATACTGCTGCTCTTTGCTTTTCACGAGAGGGGCGCATGTAGCATGTTGTTGTTGTTAGCCAATCATAAGTCATCAAAGCGGCAATAGGCTACGGTCATAGAGCCTCCATGCCCTGAAAAAGTTAGGAGATATCTAATCAATAGATGATGCAATTAAAATGATGGGATTAAAAGTTAAAGGAGAAGAACAGTCTACAATGACAAAGAGCCAACACTGCTTCTTTATATTCTGAACGGAGTTATTGTTGTTTGTAACTGTGTTGGACAAGAAAGTGCATGCAGCCTTAATTAGCCTAGCTAGCTAGCTTACTGTAAATAGCTTCTCCCGGTTTGACGCAGTCAGGACAGGTACTAGTAATCATATTGGATGATAAATAACCTACAGCAGCTATGGCAGCTATTAATCTCCTATAGCGCGAGTCGGCTTGGTTGGTTGCGGTCTCTCGTCTCTCCCACCTTCCTCCCTGTTCCCTGTGTCACTTGCTCACACTCACAGTAGCCTACATTCACAGAACAGCCCATGCTAAAGCATTACCTCTCTGTACCTCCACTCCCTCGTGCTTTATCAGCTTTATCATTTAATAATGTATTTTTTTATTCTACTGCTTCCCTCACTATGATCGGACTGGGTCTAGATCCGATCAGGTCTATACAGAACGGGTCTAGTTGTCCTCGGGTCTGTTCAGAACAGGACTCCATATAACAAAAACAATTATTATGCATATCGGGCCCGAATGGGAAAGCCCCAGGTCCATTTCAGAATTGGTCCAGAATGTGGGCAGAATGTGGGCAGAATGTGGCTGTGGAATCTGGTGGAAACCATCTGGGAGGAGAGAGAGACGAAGAACTGAATGCGTTTTTGATGGCGAGGGAGACAAAGTGAATTAATACATTTTTTGGGTGACAATCAGCTTTGAAATCAGCATATTTAGCATTATGGTTTGAACATTGTCACAAAGAAAGTACTAGGGTTTTCACATTCTGACCTTAGTTCCCTTTTTTATGACTCTATTTTTGGTTTGGTCAGGGCGTGAGTTGGGGTGGGCATTCTATGTTTTGGTTCTGTGTGTTATATTTCTAGGTGTTTGGCCTGGTATGGTTCCCAATCAGAGGCAGCTGTCAATCGTTGTCTCTGACTGAGAACCATACTTAGGCAGCCTGTTTTCCCACTATGGGTTGTGGGTAGTTGTTTTCCGTTTCAGTGTTTGCACCATACGGGACTGTTTCGGTTTTCATTTATTCTCTTGTTCTCTTGTATTTAGTGTTCAGTTAATTAGAGGAAATATGAACAGGTACCACGCTGTGCTTTGGTCTACTCCTTCCTCAGACGAACATCGTTACAAGGGTAGTGAATAGATGTTGCTTAAGTTGTAAGACAGCAAGGAAAGTTAGTACACAATAAAACCTGGAAGCTGCCGGTATCGTCTTGCATTGTGTTCAAGCCTGTATGGACATTGTTTTGCAAACAGTAAAAAAACAGTTTCAAAATGACGACATGCCGTGTTGCGTTATTCAAGTGTATTTATTTCTGTGCAGCATGAGTGAAGAGCTAACAAAATAGCCCAGGCAGCTCTAGCAATGAATGAGTTAGTGGATCAGACACGTTGCTCTTCACACTATAAAGGGGCTGCGCTGATAGACAGACTTGATCATCTCAATCACGTGAGACATTTGACAGAAGTACCGAACGTAACAAAAACTAGCTTACCGAACCATTTTTTTTTGTTGTGTGGAAAAGTACCAAAGTTTTGGTATACTGTGCAACACTTAACTACATTTGTAGTGGTGGGCCCAGCCCCCTAAGTGGCTATTTACACTGTATGCAAGGATTTTCTTTGTGTTGTTTTAGGAATGCTGCATTATCTCACAAATCCCCTCGTCACATCTCTGTGAAGGAAATGGTGCTGTTGTCTGTATATCCTGTACGTCTGATATCTGATTGGAGGTTAACTTTACAGTAATAATATTGGTCAACAACTTAGATGTTGAATCCAAAACAACTCAGATATAGAAGGGTCTTAGATTCATTGTTCTTTCTTTTTTTGCTCCTGACCTGAGCTGGTGAGATACCTTCTCTTAGCTCCACATTGGTCTGGTAATGGTATTCCTGTAAATAGTTCCACATTGATCTGGTACTGGTACTCCCTGTATATATCTCCACATTGATCTGGTACTCCCTGTATATAGATCCACATTGATCTGGTACTGGTACTCCCTGTATATAGCTCCACATTGATATTGTACTGGTACTCCCTGTATATAGCTCCACATTGATCTGGTACTGATACTCCCTGTATATATTTCCACATTGATTTGGTACTGGTACTCCCTATATGTAGCTCTACATTGATCTGGTACTGTTACTCCCTGTATATAGCTCCACATTGATCTGGTACTGGTATTCCCTGTATATAGATCCACATTGATCTGGTACTGGTACTCCCTGTATATAGATCCACATTGATCTGGTACTGGTACTCCCTGTATGTAGCTCCATATTGATCTGGTACTGGTACTCCCTGTATATATCTCCACATTTATCTGGTACTCCCTGTATATAGATCCACATTGATCTGGTACTGGTACTCCCTGTAAATAGTTCCACATTGATCTGGTACTGGTACTCCCTGTATATAGCTCCACAATGATCTGGTACACCAGGCCTGGTGCTGCTGGGGTAAAGCTGGGGCTGATTGGCTGAGGGGCTGAGTGACTGACTCCTAACACCAGGCCTGGTGCGGCTTGGGCAAAGCTGGGGCTGATTGGATGAGTGGCTGACTCCTAACACCAGACCTGGCGCTGCTGGGGTACAGCTTGGGTTGAGGCTGGGGCTAAGTTTGGGGCTGCTATGGTTGATGCTCTCTGCATTTCTGTATGTTGAGAGCTAGAGCTCTACAACATACAGCCTCCAACTCTGACATCTGTAGGGGCTACTTGTTTATAGGACAGTCATCATTATAGGAAAACTGCAGGATTATGCCAATAGCTTATTTGTAACAATAATGAATAAATACATTTTTGGCAAATCTGGCAATCAATACTGTGCATAAAATATAATAGAGACTGACATAATACACCACTATGATCAAATGTCTCAGAAAAACATGAAACCTGGAATCCTGAAAGTGTAGATAAATAATACTGTCAACCTGCACCAGTCGGGTCCTATTAGTGCTGTATCTGTCATTAGGACACACCGGGGTGCTGGGGAAAGGCTGCTATTACAGCAAACACATCTAATGACCTTTTCACCAATCCAAGAGGGATGTGTGTGTGTGCGTGCATGCATGTGTATGCGTTTGCGGTGTGCGTGTGCTTGTACGTGTGTGTGAACTTGCAGTGTTGTGTGTGTGTGAACATGTTGGTGTGTCTTTGTATGTGTGCGTGTGTGTATGCACGCACGCTCGCGCATGTGGAGGGGTGTCTTGGGATGCTAATGATAACACGGAAATACAAGACAACTACCAATTAAGTCTGTCAGGGCCAGATTTATCCCGGGGTTTGACAGTCCCCTCACGCTGCAGCCGCTGATTTCCCTTTACAACGCAATTAAGATCCGGTGGGTGTGGCTGGGCTGGAATTATCCCTTTTTGTGATTGTCATTCTCTCTCTCTCTCTCTCTCTCTCTCTCTCTCTCTCTCTCTCTCTCTCTCTCTCTCATCTATTAATAACCGGTTATTGTCTGAGTCGGAGAAGCACTGGGGGAAGGAACAATTAGGACTAGTAAACACACACACACACTCTCACACACACACACACACACACACACACATTAAACACACATGTACACACTTGATAGGAGCTACTGAATATTAAGGACACGTTGCCAGCTGGTTTTGTCCTGAAATTCTGTCCTCATCCATCGACATATTACTGTTTATAGTGCATGTGGATTCAGAAATCTTTGTCGATCTATTCTCTCTGTATTAAGCTTATTGTGTATATTCTGTCTGTATTACGTTCATTGTGTATAATCTGTCTGGTGATTCTGTTTACTGTGGCAGCACCATTACCCTTGTCAAATTCCTGGTATATGTAAATATACTTGGCGAATAAAGATGGTTCTGATTCTAACACCCACGCACACATATTTTGCATGTACCAGACAGACTGATTGACATGTTTGGATAGTAGCCACACAGCTGATAATTGCCAATTGTCATGACCTCACAGTCGGTGAGGGAGAGAGCAGGGAGCGAGATGTACTTTTCCATCGTGTTGTGACCTTCGTCACCTTTATGGATCCATCTTTAGGAATGAGGCCCCTTTCTCTCGATGTGTTTACTCTGCTGGAGTTTAATGCAAGGGACTATATTTCCATATGGACATGCATAAATAATTTCATAGCTCATCAAAGACAGAAATGAGGGCAGACAGGAATATACAGTGCAGCGAAGGGAGAAAAGATACGGGGAGGAAAGATAGGGGGAGGTGAGATAGGGGGAGGAATGATAGGGGAGGAAAGATAGGGGAGGAATGATAGGGGAGGAAAGATAGGGGAGGTGAGATAGGGGGAGGAATGATAGGGGAGGTGAGATAGGGGGAGGAATGATAGGGGGAGGAAAGATAGGGGAGGAATGATAGGGGGAGGTGAGATAGGGGGAGGAATGATAGGGGAGGAAAGATAGGGGGAGGAATGATAGGGGGAGGTGAGATAGGGGGAGGAATGATAGGGGGAGGAAAGATAGGGGAGGAATGATAGGGGGAGGAAAGATAGGGGGAGGAATGATAGGGGGAGGAAAGATAGGGGGAGGAATGATAAGGGGAGGAAAGATAGGGGAGGAAAGATAGGGGGAGGAATGATAGGGGAGGTGAGATAGGGGGAGGAATGATAGGGGAGGAAAGATAGGGGGAGGAATGATAGGGGAGGAAAGATGATGATAGGGGGAGGAAAGATAGGGGGAGGAATGATAAGGGGAGGAAAGATAGGGGGAGGAAAGATAGGGGAGGAAAGATAGGGGGAGGAATGATAGGGGGAGGTGAGATAGGGGAGGAATGATAGGGGAGGAAAGATAGGGGAGGAATGATAGGGGGAGGAAAGATAGGGGGAGGAATGATAGGGGAGGAAAGATAGGGGAGGAATGATAAGGGGAGGAAAGATAGGGGAGGAAAGATAGGGGAGGAAAAATAGGGGGAGGAATGATGGGGGGAGGAATGATAGGGGAGGAATGATAAGGGGAGGAATGATAGGGGAGGAAAGATACGGGGAGGAATGATAGGGGAGGAAAGATAGGGGAGGAAAGATAGGGGGAGGAATGATAAGGGGAGGAAAGATAGGGGAGGAAAGATATGGGGAGGAAAGATAGGGGGAGGAATGATAAGGGGAGGAAAGATAGGGGAGGAAAGATAGGGGGAGGAAAAATAGGGGGAGGAATGATGGGGGGAGGAATGATAGGGGAGGAATGATAAGGGGAGGAATGATAGGGGGAGGAAAGATACGGGGAGGAATGATAGGGGGGAGGAAAGATAGGGGGAGGAAAGATAGGGGAGGAATGATAAGGGGAGGAAAGATAGGGGAGGAAAGATATGGGGAGGAAAGATAGGGGGAGGAAAGATACAGGGAGGAAAGATAGGGGAGGAAAGATAGGGGGAGGAAAGACGGGAGGAAAGATAGGGGAGGAAAGATATGGGGAGGAAAGATAGGGGGAGGAAAGATACGGGGAGGAAAGATAGGGGGAGGAAAGATAGGGGGAGGAAAGATACGGGAGGAAAGATAGGGGAGGAAAGATACGGGGAGGAAAGATACGGGGAGGAAAGATAGGGGAGGAAAGATACGGGAGGAAAGATAGAGGGAGGAAAGATACAGGGAGGAAAGATACGGGGGGAGGAAAGATAGGGGGAGGAAATATAGGGGGAGGAAAGATAGAGGGATGAATGATAGGGAGGGGAAAGATAGGGGGAGGAAAGATAGGGGAGGAATGATAGGGAGGGGCAAGATAGGGGAGGAAAGATACAGGGAGGAAAGATACAGGGAGGAAAGTTAGGGGAGGAATGATAAGGGGAGGAAATATAGGGGGAGGAAAGATACGGGGAGGAAAGATAGGGGGAGGAAAGATACGGGGAGGGAAGATAGGGGGAGGAATGATAAGGGGAGGAAATATAGGGGGAGGAAAGATACAGGGAGAAAAGATAGGGGGAGGAAAGATAGGGGAGGAAAGATAGGGGCGGAATGATAAGGGGAGGAAAGATAGGGGGAGGAAAGTTATGGGGAGGAAAGATACGGGGAGTAAAGATAGGGGGAGGAATGATAGGGGGAGGAATGATAAGGGGAGGAAAGATAGGGGAGGAAATATAGGGGAGGAAAGATAGGAGGAGGAAAGATAGGGGAGGAAAGATAGGGAGGGATGATAGGGAGGGAAAGATAGGGGGAGGAAAGATACGGGAGGAATGATAGGGAGGGGAAAGATAGGGGAGGAAAGATACAGGGAGGAAAGATACAGGGAGGAAAGATAGGGGGAGGAATGATAAGGGGAGGAAATATAGAGGGAGGAAAGATACGGGGAGGAAAGATAGGGGAGGAAAGATACGGGGAGGGAAGATAGGGGAGGAATGATAAGGGGAGGAAATATAGGGGGAGGAAAGATACGGGGGAGAAAAGATAGGGGGAGGAAAGATAGGGGGAGGAAAGATAGGGGCGGAATGATAAGGGGAGGAAAGATAGGGGGAGGAAAGATATGGGGAGGAAAGTTACGGGGGAGTCGCTCTGGAAAGATACGGGAGTAAAGTAAATGTAAATGGAATGATAGGGGAGGAATGATAAGGGGAGGAAAGATAGGGGAGGAAATATAGGGGGAGGAAAGATAGGAGGAGGAAAGATAGGGGGAGGAAAGATAGGGGAGGGATGATAGGGAGGGGAAAGATAGGGGGAGGAAAGATACGGGGAGGAAAGATAGGGGAGGAAAGATAGGGGGAGGAATGATAGGGAGATGAGGTTGGTCGATGATCTGTAGCATTTGATCCATCTCTCTTTGCTCTATGGCTCATAGGCTTCCCACATGCACACACATAAATACAAGATAATGTGTTAGGCCTTCAAGACACATAGAGAGAGAAAGAAAGAGAAAGAGAGTGCGAGAGAGAGATACCCTGGTGAAAAAACAGCAATCAATGCACTTCCGTGCAGCAGCTGCTTGGAGATAAAGAGGCACCTTGGCAGGACACCAGGCTTTTCCTCAGCACTGTGCCCTCTTACTCTAGCAGTTCACCACACACTCGCTGACACTTTGTCTTCAGCTCTACATACACAGGGCCAAAACATTTACCTTCCACCATGCTACATTATTATTATGCTTACTATATTATCTAAATTCCCAATCTGGCCCTCATACCATCACGGTGACCTAATAATCTCCAGTTCACAATTGCCTCATTCACCCCCCCCCCTCCTCTCCCCTGTAACTATTCCCCAGGTCATTTCTGTAAATGAGAATGTGTTCTCAGTCATTTCTGTAAATGAGAATGTGTTCTCAGTCATTTCTGTAAATTAGAATGTGTTCTCAGTCATTTCTGTCTTTGATGTGCTATGAAATGATTTATGCACGGTAAAATAAGGGTAAAATAAAAACTAGACTCTCCAGTGTATGTGAGGATGTGTTAATTGTAGTTTTCTCTGTGTGTGTCAGACTACAGTACTTGGGGCTAAATAACATGGTCCAAATAGAAATGAACACCTGGCCTGGAAGAGGCTGGCTCAACAATAATCAACCTCATCCCTCTTCTTTCTCAGCCTTTCCTCCTCCTATCTTTCCTCTGTTCGCTGCACTTGTATTACCCCCTAAAAAACACACAAAAAAAACTACAGAGTTTTGCCTGAGAGATGCTGGCTTTCAAAACCGATGGGGTGTTAAGTCTGGACTCCATCTTAGAGCAATGCATGATGGGAAGTGGTCCAGGGTCCTGCCTCGTCCTCCCTGCCTCGTCGTGCCCATTCAAACCAGAGTCTGGTTCAGGGCCAGATAAGCAATTTGGGCCCTCTGTGGGTGCTGCATGGCACACTGGCACAAGTAGAAGGGCTTATGTCTTAGGACCCCCAACTCCTTTTACAATTCCAAGCCACTGAAACTCTATCCAAAAAGTTGTCCACACCAACGCACATCCAACACACACAAAATACAACTTAATTTGACGGATTAATATTCACAAGCCAATAAAATACAAGAAAAGCAGCTGGCACTACTAATTACCTTCGCACATTTAAATCACCATTAAACCTACAAAAGCCAGGAGTGTGAATGATTTCTAAAGAACCACCATTCAACTACCAGACAATGACAGCTAAGCCACACTGACACAGACCCAGGTCAACCTGTTCAGGAAACAGCAGAAGTCAAGGGGTTAAAGAAACAGGGATCAAATACCCCGTCCTCTGAGGCCAAACTGAATTCTTCTGTGCTGTGTGCCCACGTTGCCATGACGACAGGAGAGCGAGAGCCAGTAAGTGTTCTGGTAGCTTTCCCAAACCCGGGGGTACTCAGGATAAACGCAACCAATCAAAAGGGGATGTGGAGGTAATGAAGACTAAAGGCTGTGAGAGACGCTTTTAGGAGGCGCTGCTAACACTGAGCACTTCAGCCACGGCGCTCGCGGTTCAGCCCGCCGCTCGCCGCTCAACTCAGCTTGGCGGATTAGCCTCCCCGCCATCACTATGGAAACCGAAACGCCTCCGTGCACAGCCGCAGACACACAGGCAGGAGATGATCTTTTTCCTCGTTCGGTTATGAAATGAAAAAGTGTTATCGAAGTGCTACTTAGGATTTTTCTGGTGTTTGAGTGATGGATGGTTCTTTGTGGACAGCTGGTGTGAAGACAGCGGTCTTATGATACATTGTTTTCATACATACCCCACTTAATTTAATGGATTTGTTTGATAATAAATGTATAGTACCATGTCTTTTTAAATAGTCAATGCTGTGGCCTAGTATGGTCTAGGGGTCTAAGCCCCTGCCTGCAGACGCATGGGTTGGAATCCGGCCCAGTGCTATTTCAGCACACTCTCTTCTCTATCTCTCCTCTCTCCCTTGGTCCTATCCAATGAACAACACATGTGTGAGGAGTGGGATTGCCCCTTTCCTTTAAAACATAGAGGGAGGTGGCAGGTAAGCGAGGTAGCCTAGCAGTTAGAGTATTGGGCCAGTATCTGAAAGGTCGCTGGTTTGAATACCTGAGCCGGCAAGGTGACAAATCTGTTGATGTGCCCTTGAGATAGGCACTTAACCTTAATATGCTCCACGGGTGCCGTACTGGAATGGCTGACCCTGTAAAACAACATATTTCACTGTGGTTTCCGAAAGTATTCATACCCACCCTTTGCCTTGATGACAGCTTTGCACACTCTTGGCATTCTCTCAACCAGTTTCATGAGGTAGTCACCTGGAATGCATTTCAATTAACAGGCGTGCCTTCTCAAAATGCAATTTGTGGAATTTCTTTCCTTAATGCGTTTGAGTCAATCAGTTGTGTTGTGACAAGGTAGGGGGTGTACAGAAGATACCCCTATTTGGTAAAAGACCAAGTCCATATTATTGCAAAAACAGCTCAAATTAGCAAAGTGAAATGACAGTCCATCATTATTTTAAGACATGAACGTCAGTCAATACGGAAAATTTCAACATCTATGAATGTGCAGTCACAAAAACCATCAAGCGTTATAATGAAACTGGCTCTCATGAGGACCGTCTCAGCAATGGAAGACGCAGCGTTACCTCTGCTGCAGAGACACCTGAAACCCCACCTCTTTAAGGAATACCTAGGATAGGATAAAGTAATCCTTCTCCCCCCCCCCCCCTCCCTCCCCCTTAAAAGACCTAGATGCACTATTGTAAAGTGGCTGTTCCACTGGATGTCATAAGGTGAAAGCACCAATTTGTAAGTCGCTCTGGATAAGAGCGTCTGCTAAATGACTTAAATGTAAATGTAATAAGTTCATTAGAGTTACTAGCCTCAGAAATTGCAGCCCAAATAAATCCTTCACAGAGTTCAAGTAACAGACACATCTCAACATCAACTGTTCAGAGGATCAGGCCTTAATGGTTGATTTGCTGAAAAGAAAACACTACTAAAGGACAGCAATAAGAAGAAGAGACTTGCTTGGGCCAAGAAACATGAGCAATGGACATTAAAGCGGTGGAAATGTGTCCTTTTGTCTGGAGTCCGAATTTGAGATTTTTGGTTCCAACCGCCGAATCTTTGTGAGACGCGGTGTGGGTGAAAGGATGAACCCAGCATGTGTGGTTCCCACCGTAAAGCATGGAGGAGGTGTTATGGTGTGGGGGTGCTTTTCTGGTGACACTGTCTGTGATTTATTTAGAATTCAAGGCACACATTTAGAATTCAAGGCACATGGCTACCATAGCATTCTGCAGCGAGACGCCATCCCATCTGTTTTGGGCTTAGTGGGACTATCATTTGTTTTTCAACAGGACAATGACCCAACACACCTCCAGGCCGTGAAAGAGCTATTTTACCAAGAAGGAGAGTGATGGAGTGCTGCATCAGATGACCTGGCCTCCACAATTCCCAGACCTCAACCAAATTGTGATGGTTTGGAATGAGTCAGGCAGCAGAGTGAAGGAAAAGCAGCTAACAAGTGCCCACCATTTGTGGGAACTTCAAGACTGTTGGAAAAGCATTCCAGGTGAGGCTGGTTGAGAGAATGCCAAGAATGTGCAAAGATTTGGCAAAGGGTGGCTACTTTGAAGAATCTCAAATATAAAATATATTTTCATTAGTTTAACACTTTTTTGGTTACGACATGAATCCATATGTGTTATCCCATAGTTTTGATGTCTTCACTATTATTCTTCAATGTATAAAATAGTAAAAATAAAGAAAAACGCTTGAATGAGTAGGTGTTCTAAAACATTTGACTGGTGGTGTATTGTTCACCCATCTACACACAATATCTCATAATGACAAACTGAAAACGTGTTTTTAGATTTTTTTTGCAAATGTATTAAAAATGAAATACAGAAATATCTCATTTACATAAGTATTCACACCCCTGATTCAATACTTTCTATTAGCACCTTTTACAAGTATTTTTGAGTAAGAGCTTTGCATACCTGGATTGAACAAAATATTTGTCCATTATTCTTTTTAACATTCTTCATACTCTGTCAAGTTGATTGTTGATCATTGCTAGACAGCCAATTTACAAAACTGTAACTAGGCCAGACAAGAACATTCAATGTCATCTTGGTAAGCATCTCCAGTGTATAATTGGACTTGTGTTTTAGGTTATTGTCCTGCTGAAAGGTCTCCCTTATGTCTGTTGGAAAGATTTTGCCCGTTCATATAGTTGTATTCTGTTTCTTTTTATCCTACGAAACTCCCTAGTCCTTGCCGATAACAAGCATACCCATAACATGATGCAGCCACCACCATGCTTGAAAATATGAAGAGTGGTACTCAGTGTGCCCCAAACATAACCCTTTGTATTTATTTATGTTAATTATGCCCTCCCAAGCAAAAAGGCAGTAACTGCTTATAGAGTGGTACTGAGAAAAATGACTTCAACGTTTTTTAATTGTCCAGCCAAATGAATTTTTATTTTACTAGGCAAGTCAGTTAAGAACAAATTCTTATTTTCAATGAGGGCCTAGGAACAGTGGGTTAACTGCCTGTTCAGGGGCAGAACGACAGATTTGTACCTTGTCAGCTCAAGGATTTGAACTTGCAACCTTCTAGTCTAGTCCAACGCTCTAACCTGCAGCCCCAAATTCTAGGGAGATAATTTGGAGATGTAATGATCTGTTGCCTTACTATGGGTAAAATTCATGTTGACCCTGACCTCTGATATGACCTTTGACCCTTAAACGGCAGTTACTGCCTTCTTCCTTCCTTCCTTAGTTTACTATACTTCTAATGTATTATATTAATACAAGAACAGTGTAATTACTGACAGTGTAACAGAGTTGAAACTGCATCCTTTGTGTCTCTTCCACTGAGATACCAGTTGCATTTACACAGAGATGTAGGTTCTCTATGTAGCCCATGTCTTGTTATGAGAATAAATGTGAAAAGCAGCACTGCAATTGTTTGAATTACATAAAATGATTACCTGTCTTGTAATATATAATGATGGAACATGATAGAAGTATGACATAGGTCAATACAAATGATAAAAAATGACCATGAGATTGCTTATAAAAACATTTCATTTATATTTTTTCAAATTACACTTTTGAATGAATAAATAAATAACAGTCTTAAGAATACATTTGAAACATATTTACATATTCATAAGAGGACATAAATTACATTTAGCTACAATTGATAAATTTCATTTTTTGAAGTAAAACGTTTTCAGTGCTCTTCCATATCACTCCTCATCCTCAGCAATGCTGTTCACAGTCAAGTCATTCCAAAACTGCCTTCGATTTGCAGGCATCAGAGAACACATCTTGGTGATTATGCCCATCTTCTTGGACTCTTCTATCCCTCTATCCTGTGTACGTAGTGTTGAGGGTGTCTCTAGAGTGACTTTCTTCATGATGAAGTCAAGCTCTGTGAAGTCCTTTTCTTCATGGGAGACTTTGCAGAAGAGGCTCCTGGATCCACACCTCAACTGGATCTCAGCCATCTCTGCCAGCTGTGGTGCTGCTGCCTTCTTCAGCTTGACGATGGAATGGCCAGCATTCCATGCCAGGATGTTTTCCTTTTTCATTTCGACCACCTCCACCTTGCCTGCATTGGAAGTGGTGACCACATGGAGGAAGTCCCTGAAGTCGTACACCACACCTCCAGGTCGAGCTTTCATTTCCTGTTCCACGCCATGGTGGAAAGTGTCTGCACTCATGAAGGTGTGTCCTGGCTCGAAGGACTTGAGGGTGATGTCCTCCATCAAAGGTTGCATCAGCATTGACAACACTTACCAGTGATGTTAGGAGGCACCAGTTTTTGTTTTGAGAAGTGCAGTTATCCACCCAATACACTGCATGCTTGACATCTCCATCCCTCTCCGGTGCTGTTACGTAAGATGAAGTAATCTCCTCTGCCTTCTGACCAGCTGTTCCTTCATGCCATACCACTGAGATAGTTTTCTTCTTTTGAGACTTCTTTCCAATGGTGGCGAATGTCTCATGCTCCCTCACACCTGGCATGTGAGGGAGCATGATGACTTTTTGCATATCAACGCTCCTCACAGACCAATCCTCAGGCCAATCTTTCTGTGCATCAGCCTGGTAATGGCTTCTGCTCTGCCCTGCAGACTTCTTATGTTCCTCATATTTCCTACATTGCATGCAATCAGGGTTGGTGATGGTGAATTCAGGTGCTGCTTGGCTGTTGTCTTGGCAGGCTTGGGTTTCCATGGCCTCATTCTCCCTGTGCTCCGTCTTCAGATGATGACCCTGGACCAAACAGAGCTCGCACTCCTGATCTCCAAGCTTCACAAAGCTGATGTTCCTTCTCTTTACCGCCTTGCGATAGGTTTCATAACCGCAGCTGGCATCTTTGTTATTCTTTGCAGTCATTATGCATGAACCGAATATTGACGTCACTAGGGAGGCAGAGGTGATGTGGGACATGCTCTCGTCTGTAGTGGCTGATTTGGGGACGGAAGGACTCAATCTGTTGCAGGATTGGATTCATGTTCAATTTACTCGCTGAAGCTTTATTCTGATCCTTTTGTGGAATCAGCTTGGTGGTGATTGACTTGCCCATCATCGTGACAATCAGCCAGTCATTTTTGGGGTGGTAGCCCAATGTTGTCAGAAAAAAACCTTTGCACACCTGTTGTGCAGAACAACTCTGGTTTGGAAGATGGTACAGAAACAACCTGCTGCGTCGACTGTCAGCGCAAACATTGTGAGATTTTTCTGAGATTGCTGTGCCACCGTGTGGAAGATCCATGTCCTCTTCTCCTTATACTTCATCTCCCAATACTTTCCCCATATTTTCTTTTGCCTACCCTCTGAAATCTTCTGAGTACATTGCCTCTTGCATTTGGGACCACATGGCTTACCCATTGGTGGAATCTTGGATTTCTTGTTTGATAGGTGCTCTGGAGTTGTGTCCACGGGCTCAGCTGCCACTTGTGCTGGAACATTCAACTCTGAAGGTGGATGATAATCTTCATCATCATCATTGGCAATTGATTCCTCATCTTAGACTGATGTCTAAGGAGTCAGAGACCACCCACTGGTTCTCTATCTCTTCAAATAGTGTTGACACTGTGACTTCAGTTAAAGGGGGTAGATCAGGAATCTTTGTTGGAATGTGGCCCTCAAACTCAACTGAAATAAACTGAGCAAATAATCAGGGACATGCATCCTAATAATTCTATTCTGTCATGGATGATAATAATGAATACTGACACTTCATGGTGTGCAAACATGATCATAATCATGTTCAGTTATTCTATAAGATAGGATATAATCAATGCTGATTTTATCTTGTGCAAACATTATCTTAATAATTTTCACTGTCATAACTCAGTTAATCTATTCATTTCATACCTGCTCCCAAAAAGGCTCTTAAATTGCCATCTTTATTTACAAATACAAAAAATTGCATTGGATGAACATTGACAGCAATAAAACCTAGTATTGACGTTGTTGTACTGTCCTAATACACTGTGACGGGGTTCTTCCGTCGAAGGAGAGGCAGACCAAAATGCAGCGCGGTAGTTGTCCATGGTTTTTTAATTAGAAAATTGAACATGAACACCTAACCAAAACAACAAAGTGAAAACCCGAAACCAGTCCCGTGTGGTACAAACACTGACACAGGAGACAATCACCCACAAAACCCAACACCAAACAAGCTACCTAAATATGGTTCCCAATCAGAGACAATGACTAACACCTGCCTCTGATTGAGAACCATATCAGGCCAAACACAGAAACAGACAAACTAGACACACAACATAGAATGCCCACTCAGATCACACCTTGACCAAACAAAACACAGAAACATACAAAGCAAACTATGGTCAGGGTGTGACATACACACTCACATGGCAACTTTGATCCGCATAAACACTAATCATCTAGACCACAGGGATTGGTGGAAGTCATGCAAAACTGTTTTTTCCACATTCATGTAATGATGGCACTGAAGCAGACACATTGAGCACACGTTTGGCATGTCAAAGCTTGTTGTACTAATTACATACTTGCATGCCACCAACAATGGTGATGGATACAATTTGTGATTTTAACTTTACTGACCGGGACAGTCACAGCTAATGCTAGCTAGGTAGGTTTTGACGTTTTGGTAGGGGTGCATCAGTTTTAGCTAGGTGGCTGTCACTGGCTAGAAATCGTGTGTATATGGTGTACTGATTCAAAGAAACCATCAGACGAAATTTCTGAATATAATTCATTTTATGTCTAATATATTGAAGTTAGTATCAATTTCAGATATCCTCTTATGAGAGCAGGTAGCACTGTTAGTCTATGCTCGCTACCTAGTTAGCTAGCTTAGCTTGCTAGCTAGCCAATTAATTTTGATCTCAGATCTACTTAGCTAGCTAATTCTTACCAGTGTCTGGATGTCGGCGTTTCAGAGCAAGTTCAACCATCATTTCCCCTTGGGAATGCTGTGCCATGATCCTAGATTAGCAATGTATGTCTGTGTAGCTGTCAGTCAGTGTCATACAGATTCGATTGCATCACTATCAGAATAAAATGAATAAAAATTATAATAAGGTAAAAGGCCGTAACTGCAGCCAATGGCAGGTTGAAACCAAGCTAAAAGGCAGTAAGTTCAGTTACTGCCATTTACCTTGGTTTTACAGTAACTTTTTGCAGTTACTGCTAATAAGACCCCTATTTTCTCTAAAACACAATACAATAGAGGCAGGATACTCTCTACAGGCTTCCTTCTTTTCACTCTGTCATTTAGGTTAGTCTTGTGGAGTCTGGCCCAGGAGTGGGAAGGTGAGCGGAAAGGCTCTGGAGCAACGAACCGCCCTTGCTGTCTCTGCCTGGCCGGTTCCCCTCTTTCCACTGGGATTCTCTGCCTCTAACCCTATTACAGGGGCTGAGTCACTGCTTACTGGGGCTCTCTCATGCCGTCCCTGGAAGGGGTGCGTCACCTGAGTGGGTTTATTCACTGATGTGGTCATCCTGTCTGGGTTGGCGCCCCCCCCTTGGGTTGTGCCATGGCGGAGATCTTTGTGGGCTATACTCAGCCTTGTCTCAGGATGGTAAGTTGGTGGTTGAAGATATCCCTCTAGTGGTGTGGGGGCTGTGCTTTGGCAAAGTGGGTGGGGTTATATCCATCCTGTTTGGCCCTGTCCGGGGGTGTCCTCGGATGGGGCCACAGTGTCTCCTGACCCCTCCTGTCTCAGCCTCCAGTATTTATGCTGCAGTAGTTTATGTGTCGGGGGGCTGGGGTCAGTTTGTTATATTTGGAGTACTTCTCCTGTCCTATTCGGTGTCCTGTGTGAATCTAAGTGTGCGTTCTCTAATTCTCTCCTTCTCTCTTTCTTTCTCTCTCTCGGAGGACCTGAGCCCTAGGACCATGCCCCAGGACTACCTGACATGATGACTCCTTGCTGTCCCCAGTCCACCTGGCCATGCTGCTGTTCCAGTTTCAACTGACCTGAGCCCTAGGACCATGCCCCAGGACTACCTGACATGATGACTCCTTGCTGTCCCCAGTCCACCTGGCCATAATGCTGCTCCAGTTTCAACTTCCACCTGACTGTGCTGCTGCTCCAGTTTCAACTGTTCTGCCTTATTATTATTCGACCATGCTGGTCATTTATGAACATTTGAACATCTTGGCCATGTTCTGTTATAATCTCCACCCGGCACAGCCAGAAGAGGACTGGCCACCCCACATAGCCTGGTTCCTCTCTAGGTTTCTTCCTAGGTTTTGGCCTTTCTAGGGAGTTTTTCCTAGCCACCGTGCTTCTACACCTGCATTGCTTGCTGTTTGGGGTTTTAGGCTGGGTTTC
This sequence comes from Oncorhynchus nerka, assembly GCF_034236695.1. NCBI lineage: Eukaryota > Metazoa > Chordata > Actinopteri > Salmoniformes > Salmonidae > Oncorhynchus > Oncorhynchus nerka. The sequence continues at coordinate 52,402,676 of NC_088418.1, read as the reverse complement.
TGTACAGCACTTTGAGATATCAGCTGATGTACGAAGGGCTATATAAATACATTTGATTTGATTTGATTTGATTTGATTTAACTACAATGATGTTGTTTTCTCATATCACAACCATTAAACTCTGTAACTATTTTAAAGTCACCATTGGCCTCATGGTGAAATCCCTGAGCAGAATCCTTCCTCTCCAACAGCTGATTTAGGAAGGACACCTGCATTTTTGTAGTGACTGGGTGTATTGATACACCATCCAAAGTGTAGTTAATAACGTCACCAAGCTCAAATTATTATATTCACAGTTCAAAAAAAAATGTGGACCCATTTACCAATCGGTACCCTTCTTTGTGAGGCATTGAAAAACCTCCCTGATGGTTGAGTCTGTGCTTTAAATTCACTCCTCGATTGATTGTGTTGGGTACAGAGATGGGGTAATCATAGAAAAATGACTCGAGGAGGGGGTAACCACAATGGTTTTTAACGCGGAATCAGTCCATGCAACTTATTTTGCGATTTATTAAGCACATTTTCACTCCTGAACTTATTTAGGCTTGCCATAACAAAGAGGTTGAATACTTATTGAGTCAATATGTTTCAGGTGTTCATTTTTTGTGAATGTTCTATAAACAAAATTCCACTTTGACATTATGGGGTATTGTGTGTAGATCAGTGACACAAAATCTCAATTGAATACGTTTTAAATTCAGGCTGTAACACAACAGAATGTGGAAAAAGTCAAGGTGTGAATCCTTTCTGTATGTGACAATAAAACATGTATTTGTATTTTTTTATATTAAAATAAAAAACAAGTGAATGCTTATATCTAATAACAATGTGTATATATATATATATATATATATATATATATATATGGCGTGCTTTATGAATCCAGGGCTCCAGGGGAAATCTATAAACACACTCATTTCCTCACCCTTGGAATTCCCATTTCTTAGTTTATCCGACCTCATCCCCAGAACATTGTTCACAATAACCTCCTTCTTCGCCGTAATCTCAGGGTGACGGCTCTGGAAAGCCGGAGTGGAAGAAATATGTTTTTGGAGCTCAGCCAAAAGGGCAGAGAAAGCTATAACCACCCACATCACAACTAACAACACGCACACACACCAGCAGGCACACGGGAAAGGCCATATTTCTCAGAAAGTTCTTTCTCCCTGCAGCATTTGCAAGTTGCTGAATCGACCTAGTGTCCTTTTCCAACATCCACCTGTTAACATCACATGTGAGAAGAAGGAAGATACACAGGGGGTTGATCTACGATAAGACTCAACTTCAGAACAGGGCCCAGATCTTCAAAAGGAACAAATGATACTCCCTGCCTCACCTCTCAGTCAACTCAGTAAGAAACACATCTTTGACTCCTTGGGCGATTAGCTAGCTGGGCCTATGTGGATCAGGCGTGTGTTTAACCTTACTGTAGTTCAGTTGGGGAGCTGCATGTGCAAGCCGTGGTTATCTTTAAAGGGGGTAATACTATCGATACTAGGTTGTATCTGAAAGGGGAGAGACGTATCGGTCCATATCACTAACCTGACAGGCCCGGCCCACACCATACACACACCACAGCTCTGCACTAAGGTCTAACCTGTAGTCTCTCACAATGGTTTTAGCCTGGTGTTGCAGTGAGGTCGAAGCTGTAGTCTCTCACAGTGGTCTTAGTCTGGTGTTGCACTGAGGTCTAAACTGAGCTGTCCTTATAGAGGAGTGACAGTACCACTGCACTACAGTTTATTCCTCAGTGCAGCACTGCAACACCAGCAGCAGACTCTCCTCCAGAAGCACAGTGCTGTATACTAAGGTCTAAACTCCAGACTCTCTCCTCCAGAAGCACAGTGCTGTGTACTAAGGTCTAAACTCCAGACTCTCCTCCAGAAGCACAGTGCTGTATACTAAGGTCTAAACTCCAGACTCTCCTCCAGAAGCACAGTGCTGTATACTAAGGTCTAAACTCCAGACTCTCCTCCAGAAGCACAGTGTTGTATACTAAGGTCTAAACTCCAGACTCTCCTCCAGAAGCACAGTGCTGTATACTAAGATCTGAACTCCAGACTCTCCTCCAGAAGCACAGTGCTGTATACTAAGGTCTAAACTCCAGACTCTCTCCTCCAGAAGCACAGTGCTCTATACTAAGATCTGAACTCCAGACTCTCCTCCAGAAGCACAGTGCTGTATACTAAGATCTGAACTCCAGACTCTCCTCCAGAAGCACAGTGCTGTATACTAAGGTCTAAACTCCAGACTCTCCTCCAGAAGCACAGTGCTGTATACTAAGGTCTAAACTCCAGATTCTCCTCCAGAAGCACAGTGCTGTATACTAAGGTCTAAACTCCAGACTCTCTCCTCCAGAAGCACAGTGCTGTATACTAAGGTCTAAACTCCAGACTCTCCTCCAGAAGCACAGTGCTGTATACTAAGGTCTAAACTCCAGACTCTCTCCTCCAGAAGCACAGTGCTGTATACTAAGGTCTAAACTCCAGACTCTCTCCTCCAGAAGCACAGTGCTGTATACTAAGGTCTAAACTCCAGACTGTCCTCCAGAGCACAGTGCTGTATACTAAGGTCTAAACTCCAGACTCTCCTCCAGAAGCACAGTGCTGTATACTAAGGTCTAAACCCCAGACTGTCCTCCAGAGCACAGTGCTGTATACTAAGGTCTAAACTCCAGACTCTCCTCCAGAAGCACAGTGCTGTATACTAAGGTCTAAACTCCAGACTCTCCTCCAGAAGCACAGTGCTGTATACTAAGGTCTAAACTCCAGACTCTCCTCCACACTCCTCTATAAGCACAGTACTGTGGTTCAGCTCAGTGCTCGCCATGCATGTGGCATGGGGGATCCGGCTCAGCCAATCAGAACCCTTCCACATCAGTGGCCAGAGCCATCTCTTATCCTCCGCCAGAGGAGAAGCTTTCCCTGCTAATGCTGCACCGCTAGCTAGCGCTCTCCATACCTCTCTCCATACCGCTCTCCATACACCTACACTCCTACTATCCTTTTAACCCTCTTATCAGTCCCTCTCTCTGGCTCTTTCTCATTCAGTACCCTCGCTCCATCATGCCCGCAATATACCTCTCTTTACCCTCCAACAAGCTCTCTCCATTTCTCACACACTCCATCTCTCTCTCCATCTCTCTCCTGTCTTCTCTCAGAGTGACTCCAGGCCTCTCCAGTTATGCGTTGCTGAGGTGTGAGATAGCCGTCTCTACGCTACACTGGAGAGGAGAGCCAGAGAGGCCAGGTCACACCACACCATCCACACTGAATCCTAATACGTGTGTGTATACCTACAGTACAGGGTGGGAGCGACAGTCAAAATTAGAATCGGGTTGAGGTAAAGCGCTTGTTACAGAACATATATCGCAGACAGGGTCTAAAGGGGGGGGGGTATTGGTTGACTATACTTCTTTCCTTTTCTCACATTCCTGAAAGAGAATGCGGGAATGGGGGTAGAGAGAGAAGGAACCAATCATTTTGTATGTTTAGTTGTATGTCTTGGGAAGGATGTAGATGTACCAGTGTTGGAGGGAGAGGTAAATTAACTATAAAGCTAATGAAAAAAGACATGAACAAGAGATAGACACTCGCAGATGGAGACCCCATTTAATCAAAACAAATTGCAGAGAGGGGTTGAGATGTCCAAGTCGGCCTAATAATTACCGAATACATCTTTATTTAACATTATTTCCCTTCATTTATTTGCTTTTGTATTTATATTTATTATGGATCCCCATTAGTTCCTGCCAAGGCAGTAACTATTCTTCCTGGGGTTTATTATGGATCCCCATTACTTCCTGTTAAGGCAGCAGCTACTCTTTCCTGGGGTCCAGCTAAATTAAGGCAGTTATACAATTTCATAAACATTTCAATACATTCACCAATTTCACAACACACTGTGTGCCCTCGGGCCCCTACTTCACCACTACCACATATCTAAGTATGTTATTGTATGTTATCGTGTGTGTGTATGCATGTGTCTGTGCCTATAGTCCCCGTTGTTCCATAAGGTGTATTTTTATCTGTTTTTAATCTAGTTTTACTGCTTCCATCAGTTATCTGATGTGGAATAGAGTTCCATTTAGTACTGTGCACCTCCCATAGTCTGTTGTGGACTTGGGGACTGTGAAGAGACCTCTTGTGGCATGTCTTGTGGTTATGCGTGGGTGCACTGTGCGCCAGTAGTTCAAACAGACAGCTCGGTGCATTCAACATGTCAACACCTCTCATAAGAACAAGTAGTGAGGAAGTCAATCTCTCCTCCACTTTGAGCCAGGAGAGATTGTCATGCATATTATTAATGTTAGTGTTAGGTCTCTGTGTACATTCAAGGGCTAGTCTGTTCTGAGCCAGGTAAGTCTCATTGAGATAAAATCCCTTTCTAAAGAGAGACCTGGTCCAGACCTGCTAGAATACCTAAATACTATGATATACAGTGGGGCAAAAAAGTATTTAGTCAGCCACCAATTGTGCAAGTTCTCCCACTTAAAAAGATGAGAGAGGCCTGTAATTTTCATCATAGGTACACTTCAACTATGACAGACAAAATGAGAAAAAAATCCAGAAAATCACATTGTAGGATTTTTAATGAATTTATTTGCAAATTATGGTGGAAAATAAGTATTTGGTCACCTACAAACAAGCAAGATTTCTGGCTTTCACAGACCTGTAATTTCTTCTTTAAGAGTCTCCCCTGTCCTCCACTCGTTACCTGTATTAATGGCACCTGTTTGAACTTGTTATCAGTATAAAAGACATTTGTCCAGAACCTCAAACAGTCACACACACCAAACTCCACTATGGCCAAGACCAAAGAGCGGTCAAAGGACACCAGAAACAAAATTGTAGACCTGCACCAGGCTGGGAAGACTGAATCTGCAATAGGTAAGCAGCTTGGTTTGAAGAAATCAACTGTGGGAGTAAATATTAGGAAATGGAAGACATACAAGACCACTGATAATCTCCCTCGATCTGAGGCTCCACGCAAGATCTCACCCCATTGGGTCAAAATGATCACAAGAACGGTGAGCAAAAATCCCAGAACCATACGGGGGGACCTAGTGAATGACCTGCAGAGAGCTGGGACCAAGGTAACAAAGCCTACCATCAGCAAGGGCATTGAAGATGAAATGTGGCTGGGTCTTTCAGCATGACAATGATCCCAAACACACCGCCCAGGCAACGAAGGAGTGGCTTCGTAAGAAGCAATTCAAGGTCCTGGAGTGGCCTAGCCAGTCTCCAGATCTCAACCCCATAGAAAATCTTTGGAGGGAGTTGAAAGTCCGTGTTTCCCAGCAACAGCCCCAAAACATCACTGCTCTAGAGGAGATCTGCATGGAGGAATGGACCAAAATACCAGCAACAGTGTGTGAAAACCTTGTGAAGACTTACAGAAAATGTTTGACCTCTGTCATTGCCAACAAAGGGTATATAACAAAGTATTTAGATAAACTTTTGTTATTGACCAAAAATGTATTTTCCACCATAATTTGCAAATAAATTCATAAAAAATCCTACAATGTGATTTTCTGGATTTTTTTCTCATTTTGTCTGTCATAGTTGAAGTGTACCTATGATGAAAATTACAGGCCTCTCTCATCTTTTTAAGTGGGAGAACCTGCACAATTGGTGGCTAACTAAATACTTTTTTGCCCCACTGTAGATGGCCTAGGAGAGCTACGGGCTTTACAATTATTCCATACACAAACACATTCACTAAATAGTAACAGATACTGTAGCCATCAGACTGTTTATGTTAAAAGGGCAGCAAAAATGAAATGTGTATTTTGAATATTTCTTGTACTTTCTTGTACTCAATAATACATCATACAACTAAATTAAACAACACGCCTTGTCATTCACAGGTCGCCTGAGGATGTACCACATTTCTTCCACCGCATTGACTATTTCCTTTGAGAAAACCAACAACATATTCCCATTTATATATCCTCTCATCATCACGGCAGTAAATTACTTTGTAAATGGCATAGGTTCCCTCAGCCTCCCATGTAAATACAATCTCATTGGGAGATGTTAATAGACTTTTTGTTTTCTTGACCAGGAGTCTCTAGAATGCCGCCCCGTTCCCTTGATTCAATTACCACAGGCACGGCGTCAGGGAGTAGAGAGAATGAAGAATGCCCCTGAATGCACCTCCGATAATGACATTCAAATTGATCACTGTCACGTGTCGCTACGCCGCTGTGCCGTTTAAAAGAGATGGTAATGAAAAGAGGGGCGCACTCCGTTACGGGGGAGCAGAACTTAACACGACCTCCTCAGGGAAATGACAGGCCCAAGTTCTACGGAGCTACTGCACACGTGTAACGCAGCGCATCCACAGCCAATCAGAAGAAGCTCCGCTAATGCCACCACTTTAGCCTGAAGTGCCGTCATGCCACGTACACATGCTAAAACTGATGAGGAGGCCCATACAGTACACACGCATGCATGCAGGCAAATGACATGATTCTGTTTATTCATATCTGGAGAATGTACTCCGAAGATTGAGATTCACTTACAAAAACATGGATCCGTGCATACGCAGGAGAGGACACGCAGACAAACTCACATAGTGTAGGTCTACATAGTACAGGGCTGTCACATGTAGGCCCATCACTAATTACTCAACAAAGAAACAAACACATTACCTGACCACTCATATTCATTCAAATGTGTTGGAGTACACATTTTATAGTAGCTCTAATTTCAAAACGGATTGTCATTGCCCTAATAAACACCTTTTTGCAACTCCTTGAGACATTGCCTTTAGGGCAATAACACAAAGCTCTCCAGAAGCCCAGGACAGAGTAGACTGAGAGAATAATACAGTCCTGTTTCTGTTTCCCATCTGTATCTATGCTACAGCCCCCCATGAATACCAACCACTGAACAAGGGGCCCAAATGAATAATGATGTGTGGAACATGCATATGGATCACATGTATATATGTATGAAGGATGCACGGGGCTAGGCAGGGAGACAGGGAGGGGGGCAGGCAGGGAGACAGGGAGGGGGCCAAGCAGGGAGACAAGGAGGGATGCAGGGAAGGAGGCAGGCAGGCAGGCAGGCAGGCAGGCAGGCAGGCAGGCAGGCAGGCAGGCAGGCAGGCAGGCAGGCAGGCAGGCAGGCAGGCAGGCAGGCAGAGCAGAGCAGAGATGAGCTACTGAGTGGAGTGGACACCAGAATCACTCACTGAAGAAGTTAAAGTGATCATACACAGAGTCCCTGTAGAGAGGGGGGAGATGCACACACACAGTACACACAAACACACACACAGTGAGCACATGCACACACACACACACACACAGAGCGAGAGAGATGGTATGGAGAGACTTAGTCCTTCATACTTCTCTATTTTCTGTCTCTATCGCTTTAATATCAATCTCTCTTATACTTTTCTCATTTACACATCTCTCCACAGGCAGAAATGTAGAAACTACTTCACTCATTTCTACTCTCTTTGGTCTCTCTGTTAGCATGGGAGATTCACCATCTGTGTTTCTCTAACCTTTTGGAAAATCATTTCATTACATATCTGCTGAAAAGCACCAATACCTCCCATCTCTCCTTCTCCCCGTCCCTTTCTTCTTCCACTCCCTGTCTTCCTCCTCTCTGTCCTCCCCTCCAAAGTGGCACGGAGGCAGTTGCCAGGGCCACTCTGTGTCTCCAGGGGTAACCAGACAAAGGGACATAGCACCCCCGGAGCATCTGCGCGACAACCGGTCCAAATGTTCACCAATAACCAGGGAAGAATATCAATTTTGGGACAGACAGATGGACACACAGCCAGACTGGTAGAGTCACTTTTCACAGGGGAAATACGTTTCACCAACAGCATCTTTTGAAGCTGTTGAAGCTCAGCTCCAGACCAGACTAGACCTCATCTGGAAGGTATAAAATAGCCCAGGACAGGAAGACGGAAGATGGAAAGACCTTGCAGATACCTTACGCTCCACTTGGCACAATGAGGTCTCATTAAATAAATAACTTAGTAGCAGCATCCTTTAGTAAACAGATATCCACTGTGTGTGAGTGTAGGCAACAAGATCTCACGGTCTGACTTCAGTATTCAACGAGGGAAGGGGGGATAAACGTACAAACTCAACGGTACTGTTCAGGCATTAATTGCGAGGGTTAAAGTTTGGGATAGGGTTAAAACAGAAAACAAAAACAAGTGTCCAGCGCTGGGATTGAAACCGAGATCCTGGCAGCCGTAGCTCACAGTTTAAGCCCTTCCTTTATCCCCATCCACAACTCCCTAACAAGCCACAGAACTACTAGATGGTAATAGGTGCTCATGTTGCCCCTAGTGGACGGTGTTGAAGGCATCTCCCAACGTCCTGGGAACTTGGACAAACGTATCATTCTGCAGTGGATCTGGTGTGACCTGGCTGGTGTATGAGTGTTGAGTGTATGAGTCCAAATGTTGTGCCTTCTAAAGATCACGTTGGACAATGTCATTTGAATAAATGCATCTAAAATTCCCCTAATGAATAAACACGGCTGTCCTTCACAGTGACATCCACAAATCTCCAGTATGGATTAAGCCACGCAACATTCGGGCTAGAAAGGAGGCCGTCTCCATAACCACTCCGTAATCACTTTAAATACAATCCCGCTACATACTCTAATAACTCCAGCAGACCAAAAATACATTGTATGAGAAGGCCGGGTCAATATAAGGCTGGGGTCAAAGGTCATTCACAGCCAAGTGATGCATCTCTGTTTATATATCAGCCAAGGCATAACACAGACACATGGAGTAAAACCAATGGTTTTAAAGCAACCACCGTCTTTCCATAGGGAGATTTGATGTGTGGGAGACAGGTGGAAATGGCTGAAGTCTCCCATGGCCAAGAGACAGTGACATAGCACTTCCCTTAAGTCAAAAAAGAGATCAATACGCCTCTGTTCAATGACACATTACCTCGCCGCCTATCGCCCAATGACGACACAGTCACATGACCCTTCATAACAGATAGCCTGGCTCATAAACCGGTTTACAGCATGACCGTGCCGACGAGGGGTAATATCATCACGTTTATGAGAAAGTAATGATTCCTCCTCGGAATTTACAAGCGATGAGGAAAAAGGTTTATGAGAATTATATCAGCAGAGAAGAGAAGAAAAAAAACTCTCCCTCCCACAACCCCTTTAATTTGTTTTTCCCTCTGGGGGATAAATAGAGCTCGGTAATATCAGGCAGTCAATCCTGTCAAAGAAGGATGGGCCAATTAGTAGAAAATGAGAAGAGAAGAAACAGAGGAATCAAAGTCAATCCATAAGGTGTAAGGTATATTCTCCCTGCAGTATAGAAGCAGTGATCAATAACATTCACACTGACGTATGGGGATGATTAGACAGCACAATCACATCTAACCTGTCCATAATCAAGACTTAAAACTAGAATAAAGCCCTTGCCGCTTCAGGCAGAGGGAGCCTTGCCATAATAACCACGTTTACCTATTGGAAATATAATGATGGCTTAATGAAACCTTATTTCTTTAGTCACAAAGTCAAAGTTGGATGAGGATAAAATGCAGTAGCTGGTTTATCAAGGGCATTTTATGAGAGAAATCATTCTGATTTCATTATCTGATGGTCTGGAGTATCCTGTCTACTTTATCCTTTAGACTGAGACAACCAGAGAGGTTCAATAACAAGGAGAGATGTCAGAGTAAAGTGGAGGTACTGTTGCTGTGCTCTATAAGCTGGAAGTACCGCATCCCAAACCTTCAGGCCCTAGCACCGTTTCACAACTAGTGGCATTGTCGCCGACCACAATGAAACCCTGTCTGACATGAGTGGTTGTTGGACAACACTGTACCCCTGTTATCCCCCCCCCCCCCCCTCCGCCCCTCGCCAACACCCACCACTGTCAGTCCCAGGGGTTCCCGCTCTCATCCAATCACACGCCACATAAATACATAACTCTCGCTCTCTTGGCCCCCAGGAAAACACAATAAACTGCACTCATCTTTTATGCATGATTCTCTCTCTCTTTGCCTCTCTCACTCTTGCTCTCCGTTCCCTCTCTCCCTGGCTCTGTGTTTATCAATCATTGCGGGGACACGACAGGGCAGCGCGTGTCCCTCGCAGGGGAGAAGGAAGAAACGGGGGAAATACGCATTGTTGCGCTACAAGGCAAAATGAAGAGTCGTTTCTCTTTCACTGAGCACAGGGTTCTTTTGCTATCCCTCCCCGCCTCAACGCCCCTCGCAGCGCGAACGATAGGAGCGTCAGGGATATGAAAGTGACCTCCTCACCTGAATCTAGAAGTGTGTTGAGAAACACATGGCACAGTGTGTCTGATGCCTTGCAGGGGAGCAGGGCTGTGGCAGGAATTTACTCCTACACACGCCCTGCAAGGGTCTGCACAGCCAACATACATGCACCACAGCCTCATAAGCATCCTAACAAATTCACGAACAGCCACAGCTGTTGCAGTGAGGGACCAGACAGGAAGAGAGTAGAACTTAGAGAAGACGGATAATGCATAATAGAAGAGAAAAACATTGGTCTCTTTTGAGCCAAGAAATAGATACACATAACTAATGAAGGAAAATGGCTTTTTAGAGGTGGGAGGCTTCTGCTATGTGTACATTGGACAAATATACAGACAAACACACCTGTTCGGACCTTATAGATGAGATGAGATCTGCTTTAATAGATAAGTTGAACTGCATTGATCCTCAATGCATGTACTCTAACTATAGTAATTAAAGGCTGTTTATTGTTCTACTGTTGTCATTTTGATTTGGATGTTATTAGGCTCCCCATTAGCCGACGCCAATGGCGACAGCTAGTCTTACTTAAAGACATTAACGACAAGACTACCAGTCATATACATTTAGTGTTTGTGTGTGTAAAACAGTAACATGTAGTGTGTGTGTGTGTGTACCTATCAGTTAAACATACAGTGCATTCGTAAAGTATTCAGACCCCTTTACTTTTTTCACATTTTGTTACGTTACAGCCTTATTCTAAAATTGATTCAATTCATTTTCCCCCCTCATCAATCTACACACAATACCCTATAATGACAAAATGAAAACAGGTTTTTATACATTTTTGCAAAGGTATTAAAAATACAAAACAGAAATACCTTATTTACATAAGTATTCAGACCTTTTGCTATAAGGCTTGAATTTATTTTACCTTTATTTAACTAGGCAAGTCAGTTAAGAACAAATTATTATTTTCAATGACGGCCTAGGAACAGTGGGTTAACTGCCTGTTCAGGGGCAGAATGACAGATTTGTACCTTGTCAGCTCGGGGGTTTGAACTTGCAACCTTCCGGTTACTAGTCCAACGCTACCCTGCCGCCCCATTGAGCTCAAATTGAGCTCAGGTGCATCCTGTTTCCATTGATCATCCTTGAATAGTTTCTACAACATGATTGGAGTCTACCTGTGGTAAATTCAATTGCTTGGACATGATTTGGAAGGCACACACCTGTATATATAAGGTCCCACAGTTGACCGTGCATGTCAGAGCATAACCAAACCATGAGGTGTGGGAGCTGTACATATAGGGACAAACATAATACTGTAGAGCAAAGGTGTACATTAGACCACAAGAGGGAAAATACACTTAGAGTGCATTTGCCATTCTGGTAAAAACAGGAAACCAAGAAATAACAGACGTAATGGCCAAAGCCATAAAATGCATTATGTTTAGGGTAAAATGCAGTGTCTATTGTATAGGACAGGAAACCAAAGCAAGGCCATGAGAGCATAGGACAGCTGGACATACCAAGGTCAGAGGGACACACAAAGGAGGGGGTCAGCCAAATGACCAACTGATGGACTATAGACATAGGATATATATTTTTTAGGAAGAGACACATAGTCTACTAGTCCTAATAAGGATAGACATACCAAAGAACACACCAAGCTAAACATAAGGGGCCCATAGGATAAGATGGGCATGTATTATTTTTGGGACATGAAGAGGTCCTGCCACCATTATAACTTAACTGAAAGCAGATATGGGCTTTATTGGGCGTGAACAAGCAGGAAGCTCAGACTGAAAGATAATGGTGGCAGATGGACTGAGGGAAGTAACCTCATTTGCATGTGGGATGGACTCATATGTTGTATGTGTATAAATCAGAGCCAGAGCCCTGGAAAAGGGTGTGTTCCGCGGACCATCTAGGCTTCTGATATGTTTGTATTAAAAGCCTATATTGAATTCACAAGTTCCTGTAAGTGTTATATTTTGAAACGATCCTCCACGACATAACTTGAATGAATTGTCTGGGGAAGGGGACTCAAGAAAACAGTGGCCTCCATTATACTTATTTATTGTTGTTGTATTTTACCCCCCTTTCTCTCACAATTTCGATCTTGTCTCATCGCTGCAACTCCCCTAACTGCACTCCTTAACACCCACCAGCTTGACCAATGTGTTTGGAGGAAACAACGTTTAACTGGCAAGGGGGTCAGCCTCTAGTCACCCGGCCCTCCACATGGTGCCGCTAGAGCGCGATGAGCCAAGTAAAGCGTCCCTGGCAAAAACCTCCCCTATCCCGGACAACGCTGGGCCCATTGTGCACCATCCTATGGGACTCCCGGGCACGGCAAGTTGTGGCACAGTCTGGGAATGAACCCAGGTCTCTAGTAATGCCTCTATCATTGTGGTGCAGTGCCTTAGACCGCTGTGCCACTCGGGATGCCCTCATTATTCTTAAATGGCAGAAGTTTGGAACAACCAAGACTCTTCCTAAAGCTGGTAGCACGGCCAAACGGAACAATCTGGGGAGAAGGGCCTTTGTCAGGAAGGTGACCAAGAACCCATCCTCTGTGGAGATTGGAGAACCTTCCAGAAGGGCAAACATCTCTGCAGCACTCCACCACCCAGGCATTTATGATAGAGTGGACAGACAGAAGCCACTCCTCAGTAAAGGCACACAACAGCCCGTTTAGAGTTTGCCAAAAGGCACCTAAAGACTCTCAGACCATGAGAAACAAGATTCTCTGGTCTGATGAAACCAATATTGACCTCTTTGGCCTGAATGCCAAGTGTCACATCTGAAGGAAACCTGGCACCATCCCTACGGTGAAGCATGGTGGTGGCAGCATCATGCTGTGGGGATGTTTTTCAGCAGCAGGGACTGGGAGACTAGTCAGGATCGAGGGAAAGATGAAGAGAGTAAAGTACAGAGAGATCCTTGATGAAAACCTGCTCCGGGGCACTCAGGACCTCAGACTTGGGCGAACGTACACCTTCCAACAGGACAACGACCCTAAGCACACAGCCAAGACAACGCAGGAGTGGCTTTGGGACAAGTTTCTGAATGTCCTTGAGTGGCCCAGCCAGAGCCCGGACTTAAACCTAATCGAACATCTCTGGAGAAATCTGAAAATAGCTGCACAGTAATGCTCCCCCATCCAACCTGACAGAGCATGAGAGGATCTGCAGAAAATAATAGGAGAAACTCCCCAAATACAGGTGTGCCAAGCTTGTAGCGTCATACCCAAGAAGACTTGAGACTGTAATCGCTGCCATAGGTGCTTTAACAAAGTACTGAGTAAAGGGTCTGAATACTAATGTAAATGTAATATTTCTGTTATATTTTTTTATACAGTTAAAAAAACTCTAAAAACCTGTTTCTGCTTTGTCATTATGGGGTATTGTGTGTCATTAGGGGGTATTGTGTGTAAAAATATTTAAAAAATCAATCCATTTTAGAATAAGGCTGTAAAGTAACAAAATGTGGAAAAAGTAAAGGTACCTGAATACTTTCCTAATGCACTGTATGTGGTTGAAGGGAGTTCCGTGCAATCATGGCTCTGTATAATACTGTATGTTTCCTTGAATTTGTTCTGGACCTGAGGACTGTGAAAAGACCCCTGGTGGCATGTTTGGTGGGGTAAGTGTGTGTGTCAGTGCTCTGTGTAAGTTGTCTATGCAAACAATTAGGAATTTCCAACACATTGTTTCTTATAAAAACAAGCAGTGATGCAGTCAGGCTTCCCTCAAATCTTAGCCAAGAGAGACTGGCATGCATAGTATTGATATTAGCCCTCTAATTACAGTGAAGAGCAAGATGTGCTGCTCTGTTCTGGGTGTCATATACCATATTACTTGGCAATCAAGATAAGGTAAAACTACAGCCTGCAGGACTTGCTTTGTGGAGTGTGGTGTCAAAAAGGAAGCAGAGCATCTCTTTATCACGGACAGACCTCTCCCCATTTTACAACCATTTAATCTATATGTTTTGACCATGACAGTTTACAATCTAAGGTAATTTAGTCTTCTCAACTTGTTCAACAGCCACACTGTTCATTACCAGATTCAGCTGAGGTCTAGAACTTAGGGAACGATTTGTACCAAATACAATGCTCTTAGTTGTAGAGATGTTCAGGACCAGTTTATTACTAGCCACCCATTCCAAAACACCATAATCAACACCATAAGTATCCGGTGTGAAGGAGCCTTTGGGGTGACCGCCTAAAGGAGAAAGCAGGGTTGCATTTCCACAATTGAAAATAGCTTTTTTTTAAGACTTGTGGTTAACTGAGTGTGTTTTAGTATGGACTCAAACACATACTGGCATGCATACATGCAGAGTACAACAATTACTTTCACAGCTGATGTTTGAGCCAGTGTAGTATTTTTGCAAAGGTCTTTGAAGAAATGAAGTGGTCAACAGCACTAGAAGTGTGAAGGGGCTCATTACACAGACACACAGACGCACAGTCACGCAGGACAAACCATCACAATCAAATCAATTGATCAGCCAATCAATCAAGTGTTCTTTTCACAAAGTAATTTGTCACACTATGACATGACCTGCTCTGCCTTGTGTAAAGAAAGTTATACGGCCCCAAAACATTTATAAACACCCAATTTGACTGCGATTATAAAAGAAGCAGATAAGGTATTTTCTTTGCATTCATAACATAAAGGGCCAACACCGTGGAACTAGTGTCCTCAGTGAAGGAACTGTTCAGTACAGTGGGTAGGTTAGGGAACACTGAGATTGCAGAGCAAAGGCCTGACGTCTGTCCCTCAAGTAATAACAGCAGAATGAGACTGACATTTCACACTGGAACATACTGTCTCAGACGGGAACACACGCACGGACACACACGCGCACGCTCACACTCAGCTGCCTGCAAGACAGAGACATGGTGTTAGATTGAGACAAGAGGAGAGGATGAGAAGAAAACAGGGAGGAGAGAGAGGAGCGTAGGAGACAGGGAGGGAAAAAGTCAGGCGGTAGAAAACATGGAGAGGTTATTAGGCTCATATTAATGTTTGCTCTTCTCTTCCTGTCTCCTCCTCCCAAGAGCTGCCCATGCAGCGATACTTTAACCATGAATACTTCATCACAAGCGCAACTCTGTATAATTCCGTTCCCCTGAAAGAAAATAACGATTGAGAGAGAGAAGGACAGAGAAAAAGGAGAGATTGAAATGTCATGAAGGCAGATGACTGGGATATTCATATCTCTATGTAAATAGCAATTAGCTGAACCAACAACCCCAGTGTCAATACCACAGCTCCGCAAAGGGAAATCAGACACAGAGTTAAAGGTCAAACTAGGATTTGGAGTTACAGTATGACCCCTCTGTTAACTGATGACACAATCCACAACGGGAAAGTGTCTGTTCTTCACGTCTGTGTTCCACAACACTCAGAGACATACATTTGGTGCAGAATGGGGAAAATAACCAAGTGTTCTCCACTGATGGCATAACCTCCCGTGTGTGTGTGTGTGTTTGTAGAAATACTTGTACTCCTAATGTCTTCAAAACCCCACCTTCCACTTGTCATGCAAAGTCACAGAGGAACAATTTAGCTAAATGTTTAAAAACATTTTTTTACATTTTTTATAGGGCTTCAAACTAATCTGATAAATATGATTAGGGTCAGAAATTATTTAATAAAACAGATTGCAGGTATTTCAATTGGTCATCTTTTCCAATGTACATTTTTGGGAGACAAAAACCTCCAAAGACAGAGAAAACCCACCACAGTTGCTGGAATTCTCTAAACTAAATTAGCATACGCAATTAGCATGAATTCATCTGCCATCTCAGACAGTTTAGTGTTTTTGATTATGGGTGTCTGGTCCCTGGTTTGTGTGTGTGTGTGTGCGTGCACGAGCGTGTGCCATAGAGACGCAGGAGATCTGCATCTTCAACTAAAAACACTCTCCGACAATCAGGAGCCGACAGGTGCAACGTTCACACTCTTCCCCAGAAACACACCCTCACAGCATGACCACAGCACCGTGAGATAATAAACACACTGCAAACATGTGTGACTATACACCTGTGTGTGTGTGTGTGTGTGTGTGTGTGTGTGTGTGTGTGTGTGTGTGTGTGTGTGTGTGTGTGTGTGTGTGTGTGTGTGTGTATTTTTACACCTGAGGAAAAAAACTGAAGTGTGTACGTGTGTAAAACAACTTCACACTTCATTCTTCTCACATGACTGCAACAACATGCCAATAATACACCACAGCCTATCTGGTGACTACTACTAGACTACCAGTCTTCCTTACCACTCAGGCTCAGTCAGAGATACATTACTGTACATGCTCTTCTACCTGATCCATGCTATGGGGCCAAATCTGCTGGATCCCAGAATTCGTTTCACATAGTCCTTTATCAGCACGGCGTGACATACCAGTACAGCTTGGCTTGCTGGGCTCAGTTTGGTTCAGAAACATGAAAAAGGTTATTGGTCTCCATTTGAGTTAACAATGAGGATGTGAAAGTAAATATAGCTGAGGGGTAACACAGTGAGGGGGTCGTCTCCTACTATCAACTGTTAGTTAAGGCTTAGGAAGGGGAGGGGCTGTGGCGGTCATAACGTTTTGTCAGCTGGTCATTGTCATGCAAAAGTTCAAGGTCTCAAGGTAATTAACATAAACAAGTTCAGCATCTCCAGACCTCCAAGCGTACAAGCTGCATTCAAGCTGCTGATGTGTGTTTTTGGAACATCTACGTTTAAAAAGTAGAATAAATTAATTTAATATACACGTCACAAAAACCCATTATTTATTTGAGTCAGGACTAAAGAACATTATGATTTGAATTAAATGTATTTTAGACAACAGAACATGAGTTGGCCTACTGTATGTCATGTGGCTATGCTCCATGGCCTAGGCTGTAGGCTTGTTCATTTAGCAGACAACATATGCTTAGAAGTCACTTTTATTTTATACGATTTTATAGTAAGAAGAATATAATTGAACTTCGATGAATAAAATCAAACGGATATTTTTCCCATTCCGGAGCAAAAGTGTGCATATGAAGTGGCTATGTTGAGTGTAAAAGTAGTCATTTGGAACAGGTCCTATACACTAGATTTAGAGTTACTTGGCAACTTTAGTTGTGAATGACACAAACCTTAGAATGTCTTAGAAATCAAAACATATATGGACTGTTATGACGTGACAACAGGCTATAGACAATAGGCTAACAGCAAAGCTGTTCTCTCGTCCAGTGATCATATTTTCACCCATCAGACTATTCTCAATTGAATTTAGTCTTTACTAATATGTGAAATGAGTTTTGATTTAGAATGGCTCATTATCAAATGGGCAGGGGAAGGGAAAAAAAGCATGCAAAAAATGACGTCATTTGTTTGACCTAGAATAGCGAATGGAGGCCACGCACTTTCCTGGCAGTCTGTTATTTTATGATGATGGACAGGCTGCTTCCGTTTTATATGAGAAGCTGAGAAGTAAATATAAGAAGTTCTGATTGTCCAACTGGTGACATTACTCCCAAACTCCGTACGCCATGGGCTCTCCGACCCTGTTCCTTCACCCACCCATTGCTTCATTTTCCCAACGAAAAAAACGTATTTCACTAAACTATTGCCAGCCCCCCTGTGCGCTTGAGATAGGAATAAAGGAGAGACTGGAGGAGATAGAAACGCATGGTACTGAGATATTCTGTAGCTAAAGGTAACGTATCAGCCTATTGATTATGAAAATATACAACGTTCCTTATTACTAGGCTATTCAAAATCATATCCAAATTCACTATAACTGTAACCCACCCTGCACAATCAATGAACCAACAGCATGGCCTAGTCTGGCTATACGTTCTCTCCCAGACTCATGGATAGAAAGTTTGGAGCATAGCATAAGGGCCATTCAGTACCAGACCATTAGGACCTGATGGAGGGACAATAGAGCCCTGAGTACCAGACCATTAGGACCTGATGGAGGGACAATAGAGCCCTGAGTACCAGACCATTAGGACCTGATGGAGGGACAATAGAGCCCGGAGTACCAGGCCATTAGGACCTGATGAAGGGACAATACAGCCCTGAGTACCAGATCCTTAGCACCTGATGGAGGGACAATAGAGCCCTGAGTACCAGACCATTAGGACCTGATGGAGGGACAATAGAGCCATGAGTACCAGACCATTAGAACCTGATGGAGGGACAATAGTGCCCTGAGTACCAGACCATTAGGACCTGATGGAGGAACAATAGAGCCCTGAGGACCAGGCCATTAGGACCTGATGGAGGGACAATAGAGCCCTGAGTACCAGACCATTAGGACCTGATGGAGGGACAATATCCCAGTGTTGATCTACTATTATTGGGGTCATGGCTTTGTGTGTCCAACATCTGTTGGGCGGGAGGGAGATAAGGAGAGAGAGAGAGATACACATTATTTGGGTCCTATATATGGAACTCTGCATGGGTCAAGGAAACACTACAGCAACATTGAGGTGACATCATATGGACGTTAGTTTGTGACTGTTATAACATCGCTATGACAACACACACACACACACACACACACACACACACACACACACACACACACACACACACACACACACACACACACACACACACACACACACACACACACACACACACACACACACACGGGTGCATTTACACACACTCCAGACAATCAGTGATCGATGCATACATTAAGCCTGCTCTCACACACACAAACACACACAATCCCCGAGGAGGGCCACTTCTAATGTTCTGTTAGTCCAGGAGTGTAGTAATCAGAAACAGCATGTAGCCTCGGGCTATAGCTAGAAGCCATGACATCTACTAACAGAGATGGAGGGGAGAGAGAGAGAGAGAGAGAGAGAGAGAGAGAGAGAGAGAGAGAGAGAGGGAGGGAGAGAGAGAGAGATGGAGGAGAGAGAGAGAGAGAGAGAGAGAGAGAGAGAGAGAGAGAGAGAGAGAGAGAGAGAGAGAGAGAGAGAGGGAGAGGGAGAGAGAGGGAGGGAGGGAGGTAGAAAGATGGAGGGAGGGAGAGGGAGAGAGGGAGAGAGAGAGGTTAGTTGTTCATTGAATTTAGAGACGATATATATATATATAAGCATAACATGGGAGTTTGTCCCTTTCTAAATCTCGGTTCTTTAATTGGCATTTTACCTCACTGGAGGGGTGCCCAGCACTACACCGCTAAACCCCTCTGCTGCAGCTGATACAGAGTTTAGAATTACACACACCCACTGTGCATTAAACAACACTTATTTTGTTCTTCAAGTTGGTATTTGTCTACAGTATGTGTATTTCTGTGTGTGTATTTCTCTCTCTCTTTATGCTTTTCTGTGTGCGAGAGTGCACGTGTGTGTGTGTGTTTGCGTGTGTATGTGTGTATGCGTGCTTGCTTTTCTGAGTTTGTGTGTGTGTGTGTGCCCCCTTTCTGTATGGGCCTGGTTGTGACACAGCTGCTGGTAATTTCAGCTCCAGGCAGATTAATACCTGGAGTGGAGTGGGCCAATCAAAATCTCCCCTGGAATTCTCCTTCTATCCTTCTCATTCTCTTCCTTTTACCCTCCCTCCCTCCCTTTCTCTGTCTCTCAGTCCATGCAGTCACTGGAAACGTTCTCCTTGCAATTGAAAAAAGGTAGAATGAGGAGAGAGAGAGAGACAAACCCTGTTTGTGCTTGTTCAGGAGTGCTAGATCAGGGAGAAGAGTGAGTGAGAACAGGGGAAGAACATGTCCCTTTTCCAGACAGGCAGATAATAGATTAGAAGAATTTAGAGATAGAGGGGGAGGGAAGGAGGGAGACGGTTCACTTTGACTGATGTCTTCTCTTCAGACCTGGGATGGTAAAATCTGTTCTTGTCACATCGGAACAATCAGGGCTGACATCTAGGGAGGAGAAGAGGGGCGGGGAAGGAGGGGAAGGAGGGGAAGGAGGGGAGAGAGACTGAGAGAATAAGGAGAGTGAGAAGGGTGACATCCATCCATTCCAGGCTGAGCTGAGCTCCTTGTGAGTAACACTTAGTTACAATTGGAAATCAGTGAGTGTAACTGCCAAGGGTCTCATTTCTTGGAACCGTGGTAGCATTAAGGTCATCATTACAACCCTCAAAGGTCCTTAGTTTAGATATTTCCCCAGACCACTATTAAAGCAGCAAAGAGGATTATTAGGAGATTTTTGGCCTCCTGAGAAATTGACCTTCGCCGCAAACATAGAGGATCAACAAAACAACAGCTGAGTGAGAGAGATTCCACAGAGGAAAATGTATTATCAGTAACATTACAAGTCCTTTATGTTGTAATGGTGCCACTATTTGTACTTAACTGCACAAAAAAAGAATCGATTTGGCAATCTTCACTATTCACTCTTCATGCCAACACAGCGTCTTGAATGGAATTGGAGTGAATTAAAAGGAGAGCTCCGGGAGCCTATTCCTCTGCACCTAATGATGTGTTTCACAATGCAGCAGCTCTACGGAGCAGGAGATGGGATGGCTTTCACGCCGTCAGAGAAGAATGATTAAACAATCACCCTAGAAGATGGAGAGAGAGAGAAAGACAGCGAGATAGAAAAGGGAGAGAAAGAGAGAGAGAGAGAATAAGAAAGAGAGGGGGGGAGAGAGAGAAGTAAAGGCTTTGTGACAGAGGACTGGCAGGCTGAGTCACTGGTATAGCGGAGAAAAAACTGCTATCATCCATTCCCTGTCCTTTTCCTTTCTTCCATGCTTCTCTCACCATCTCGCTCTCCTAATCTTTTTCTTTTCTCTCGTTGCAAACTCTCTCTTTCCATTTCGCTCTTGTGTATTGTTTATGGGATGAGTGTTGTTTTTCTCGGCACTAGGCGTCGTCCTCGTGACAGGGTTGTATCTTTTTAATGGCTGACATTTCCCTGCGCTTCTCCCCTCAAAAGACACGCAGAGAGAAGGAATGCTCCGTGCCTTTCAAAGAAGCATCTTGTTAGTAGCAAGTGAACAATACACACACACAACACACACACACACACACACACACACACACACACACACACACACACACACACACACACACACACACACACACGGGTGCATTTAAAAGAGAAAGATCTATCAGACTTTTTCACCTTTCATCATCCTCACACAGAAGCAGGTTCCTCAACTCCCACTCCCTGTTCAAACCTCCTCTGCAGATTCCTTTCGTCCCTTCCCTCCCTCTGATTCTCTCCATCTTTCATTTCCTCCACGGGTTAAAGATGGGGGGGATCATATTAAGGCAGCGATAGATTCATAAAATATTTCTTCTCTGTGCTGGTTGCGGGCAGGATAGGCCTGGCATTGTGACGATCTGGAGAACGCTGACAGACAGGCACACAGAGAGACAGAAATGAGAGGATTTAGACCAGGATATTTATTATTTTCCTTTATTCTCTTCATCTCTCTCAACCCTTTTTCTTTCCCTCTTCCATCTGTTGACATCCTCTTTCTCCAAACATCTCCCTCTTCTGCTGCATCTTTATATTCCCCATTTAATATGTTGACATGTTTGTCATTAAGCAGACGCTCTTATCCAAAACGATTTACAGTTAGTGTGTTTATCTTAAGATAGCTAGGTGAAACAACCACATACAGCTAGGAGAAACAACCACATACAGCTAGGTGAAACAACCACATACAGCTAGGTGAAACAACCACATACAGCTAGGTGAAACAACCACATACAGCTAGGTGAAACAACCACATACAGCAGGTGAAACAACCACATAGGTGAAACAACCACATACAGCTAGGTGAAACAACCACATACAGCTAGGTGAAACAACCACATACAGCTAGGTGAAACAACCACATACAGCTAGAAGAAACAACCACATACAGCTAGGTGAAACAACCACATACAGCTAGGTGAAACAACCACATACAGCTAGGTGAAACAACCACATACAGCTAGGTGAAACAACCACATACAGCTAGGAGAAACAACCACATACAGCTAGGTGAAACAACCACATACAGCTAGGAGAAACAACCACATACAGCATACAGTAGGAAACAACCACATACAGCTAGGAGAAACAACCACATACAGCTAGGTGAAACAACCACATACAGCTGAAACAACCACATACAGCTAGGTGAAACAACCACATACAGCTAGGTGAAACAACCACATACAGCTAGGTGAAACAACCACATACAGCTAGGTGAAACAACCACATACAGCTAGGTGAAACAACCACATACAGCTAGGTGAAACAACCACATACAGCTAGGAGAAACAACCTAGGTGAAACAACCACATACAGCTAGGTGAAACAACCACATACAGCTAGGTGAAACAACCACATACAGCTAGGTGAAACAACCACATACAGCTAGGTGAAACAACCACATACAGCTAGGTGAGACAACCACATACAGCTAGGTGAAACAACCACATACAGCTAGGTGAAACAACCACATACAGCTAGGTGAAACAACCACATACAGCTAGGTGAAACAACCACATACAGCTAGGTGAAACAACCACATACAGCTAGGTGAAACAACCACATACAGCTAGGAGAAACAACCACATACAGCTAGGTGAAACAACCACATACAGCTAGGTGAAACAACCACATACAGCTAGGTGAAACAACCACATACAGCTAGGTGAGACAACCACATACAGCTAGGTGAAACAACCACATACAGCTAGGTGAAACAACCACATACACAGCTAGGTGAAACAACCACATACAGCTAGGTGAGACAACCACATACAGCTAGGTGGACAACCACATACAGAAACAACCACATACAGCTAGGTGAACAACACATACAGCATACAGCTAGGTGAAACAACCACATACAGCTAGAAACAACCACATACAGTGAAACAACCACATACAGCTAGGTGAAACAACCACATACAGCTAGGTGAAACAACCACATACAGCTAGGTGAAACAACCACATACAGCTAGGTGAAACAACCACATACAGCTAGGTGAAACAACCACATACAGCTAGGTGAAACAACCACATACAGCTGAAACAACCACATACAGCTGAAACAACCACATACAGCTAGGTGAAACAACCACATACAGCTAGGTGAAACAACCACATACAGCTAGGTGAAACAACCACATACAGCTAGGTGAAACAAACATAACTAGGTGAAACAACATACAGCTAGGTGAAACAACCACATACAGCTAGGTGAAACAACCACATACAGCTAGGTGAAACAACCACATACAGCTAGGTGAAACAACCACATACAGCTAGGTGAAACAACCACATACAGCTAGGTGAAACAAACCAGCATACAGCTAGGTGAAACAACCACATACAGCTAGGTGAAACAACCACATACAGCTAGGTGAAACAACCACATACAGCTAGGTGAAACA
Source organism: Oncorhynchus nerka (assembly GCF_034236695.1). Classification (NCBI taxonomy): domain Eukaryota; kingdom Metazoa; phylum Chordata; class Actinopteri; order Salmoniformes; family Salmonidae; genus Oncorhynchus; species Oncorhynchus nerka. The sequence continues at coordinate 52,379,077 of NC_088418.1, read as the reverse complement.
ACCACATACAGCTGAAACAACCACATACAGCTGAAACAACCACATACAGCTAGGTGAAACAACCACATACAGCTAGGTGAAACAACCACATACAGCTAGGTGAAACAACCACATACAGCTAGGTGAAACAACCACATACAGCTAGGTGAAACAACCACATACAGCTAGGAAACAACCACATACAGCTAGGTGAAACAACCACATACAGCTAGGTGAAACAACCACATACAGCTAGGTGAAACAACCACATACAGCTAGGTGAAACAACCACATACAGCTGAAACAACCACATACAGCTGAAACAACCACATACAGCTAGGTGAAACAACCACATACATACAGCTAGGTGAAACAACCACATACAGCTAGGTGAAACAACCACATACAGCTAGGTGAAACAACCACATACAGCTAGGTGAAACAACCACATACAGCTAGGTGAAACAACCACATACAGCTAGGTGAAACAACCACATACAGCTAGGTGAAACAACCACATACAGCTAGGTGAAACAACCACATACAGCTAGGTGAAACAACCACATACAGCTAGGTGAAACAACCACATACAGCTAGGTGAAACAACCACATACAGCTAGGTGAAACAACCACATACAGCTAGGTGAAACAACCACATACAGCTAGGTGAAACAACCACATACAGCTAGGTGAAACAACCACATACAGCTAGGCCAGGTGAAACAACCACATACAGCTAGGTGAAACAACCACATACAGCTAGGTGAAACAACCACATACAGCTAGGTGAAACAACCACATACAGCTAGGTGAAACAACCACATACAGCTAGGAGAAACAACCACATACAACAACCACATACAGGTGAAACAACCACATACAGCTAGGTGAAACAACCACATACAGCTAGGTGAAACAACCACATACAGCTAGGTGAAACAACCACATACAGCTAGGTGAAACAACCACATACAGCTAGGTGAAACAACCACTAGGTGAAACAACCACATACAGCTAGGTGAAACAACCACATACAGCTGAAACAACCACATACAGCTAGGTGAGACAACCACATACAGCTAGGTGAAACAACCACATACAGCTAGGTGAAACAACCACATACAGCTAGGTGAAACAACCACATACAGCTAGGTGAAACAAACAACCACATACAGCTAGGTGAAACAACCACATACAGCTAGGTGAAACAACCACATACAGCTAGGAGAAACAACCACATACAGCTAGGTGAGACAACCACATACAGCTAGGTGAGACAACCACATACAGCTAGGTGAAACAACCACATACAGCTAGGTGAAACAACCACATACAGCTAGGTGAAACAACCACATACAGCTAGGTGAAACAACCACATACAGCTAGGTGAAACAACCACATACAGCTAGGTGAAACAACCACATACAGCTAGGTGAAACAACCACATACAGCTAGGTGAAACAACCACATACAGCTAGGTGAGACAACCACATACAGCTAGGTGAAACAACCACATACAGCTAGGTGAAACAACCACATACAGCTAGGTGAAACAACCACATACAGCTAGGTGAAACAACCACATACAGCTAGGTGAAACAACCACATACAGCTAGGTGAGACAACCTAGGTGAAACAATACAGCAGAAACAACCACATACAGCTAGGGAAACAACCACATACAGAAACAACCACATACAGCAAACAACCACATACAGGTGAAACAACCACATACAGCTAGGAGAAACAACCACATACAGCTAGGTGAAACAACCACATACAGCTAGGTGAAACAACCACATACAGCTAGGTGAAACAACCACATACAGCTAGGTGAAACAACCACATACAGCTAGGTGAAACAAACACTAGGTGAAAACCACATACAGCTAGGTGAAACAACCACATACAGAGAAACAACCACATACAGCTGAAACAACCACATACAGCTAGGTGAAACAACCACATACAGCTAGGAGAAACAACCACATACAGCTAGGTGAAACAACCACATACAGCTAGGAGAAACAACCACATACAGCTAGGTGAAACTAGGTGAAAACCACATACAGCTAGGTGGACAACCACATACAGAGACAACCACATACAGCTAGGTGAAACAACCACAAAGCTAGGTGAAAACCACATACAGCTAGGGAGAAACAACCACATACAGCTAGGTGAAACAACCACATACAGCTAGGTGAAACAACCACATACAGCTAGGTGAAACAACCACATACAGCTAGGTGAAACAACCACATACAGCTAGGAGAAACAACCACATACAGCTAGGTGAAACAACCACATACAGATAGGAGAGACAACCACATACAGCTAGGTGAGACAACCACATACAGCTAGGTGAAACAACCACATACAGCTAGGTGAAACAACCACATACAGCTAGGTGAGACAACCACATATCACATACATAGTAATGTTGTCCTCAATAAAGAATAAGCCTGAGATTTCTTATTTAAGATACTCATTGAACAGGCAATGTTTCAGATGTGTTTGGAAGTTGTGCAGGACTCTGCTTTCCTAGTTTCAGGGGGAAGCTGGTTCCACCATTGGGGTGCCAGGACAGAGAAGAGCTGTGACTTGGCTGAGTGGGAGTTCAGCCCAGTCAATTACAAAATGACAGCCAAGAGAGCAGAGGTGGCAGAACGCAGTGCTCGGGTTGGGGTGTAGGATTTGAGCATAGCCTGAAGGTAGGGAGGGGTAGTTCCTCTTGCTGCTCCGTAGGTAACCACCATGGTCTGATAGTGGATGTAAGCTTCGACTGGAAGCCAGGGGAAGCCAGGGGGCCAGTGGAAGCCAGGGGGGGGGGGCATGGGAGATCTTGGGAACGTTGAACAATCTCTCTGTCCTTCTTTTTTCCTTCTCTCAAAACAATCCTCCTCCGTCTCTCAATATCTCACTTCGCATTTCTGAGCAGCAGAACGGCCGTTTGCGGTATCTGCAGAGGTGATGTTAGAGACATTGAACCCAGGCAACACTACTGAATGTAGCAGGAGAGGCAGACCAGGGAAACAATTAATAGGGGCTAGCGGTAGCAACCTAGCATCCTAGACCCTAGTGAGCTTTGGTCAATTCCTGTTCAGTTAATCATAGGCAGAATTTGTCCATAGGTGTCTGATTCAATCCCCTGCGCCGACGTAGACACCAAGTGAAATTGTACCCCAGACTGAAGCAAGTAAGACAGCGTTATTGGTCTCTTCCTCCACTGCCAGAGAGAGACACAGTCTCGGAGGTGTATGTGCACCTTGTAGATTGCTAGGCCCTATTAGACGGTGACAAACAGTCGTGGGCTCCTCCAGACAGTGTCAGGTCCACGTAATGAAAGACAAGCTCAGCCTGGGAGAGGGAATAGAAAAGAGAAGCGCAGGCCCTGGGATAGACCGTTTAGACTACAGTCCACACCTGCAGAGAGAGACAAAACAGTGAGAGAACATATAGTAAATGGGGAGAAAAACAGGTGTGATACTTTGATTTACAGTATGTTATGGTTCTGCATCATTAAATGGGTGATAGATTGATAATTATGTTCCCTTAAACTGCATGCGTATCAGTGATTTACGATACACGATCATTGTCTTAATATACCCTGCTTATACAAAGCATCCTAGGGGTTATGCCCCGCATAAAAACCAGTGACAATGTACCCGTTTCCTGTAAGACGAATCACAGCGAGAGAGAACACTGAGCCCAGGTACATTACACTGGAACATATTCCTAAGTACATAAAGAATGAATTAATCCCCCTATCATACAGAGACACTGGCGGACAGAATGGATTGTGCAGGTTGTGGGAGCGTTGTCAAACTAACCAATATGAATGTCCTTTAAAAGGGTTCCAATCGAGGCAAACAAATGCTAAAGTCAGATTGGCCCCCGTTTCTCTGACGGCGTGTGGTAATCTTTCCCAAAAGGAGAGATAGAGAGAAGAGAGTGCCTCTGTCAGGGAGAAATGCATTCTCTCTGCCTGGATGAGGAGCTTACAGCTCACACAGTGTCTGATCCAATCTATGTTGCTCTGAATGTCGCCATGGGATTTCTATGGTGTCTGAGGTGAGAAAGAGAGAGAGAGAAGGGAGAGAGGAAAAGAAAGAGAGATTGAAAAGAGAGGGAGAGAGGAGAGAGAGAAAGAGAGAGAGAGAAAAAGTAAATTGGGTGTTTGGGAGAGAGAAGAGAAAGAGAAAATGGAAAAAGAGAGATAGAGACAGACAGCTGGAGGTTATGGAATGGATTAATTTAATGGGGTTTTGCACCACATCATCAGAGGTGATGCACTTTTCACTTTATCACCTCTCAACTCACCTGAAGGAATTGTACTTGTGGTAAAAAAAAAAAGCATGAACTCGGGAACACACTGTACAAGAATACAAACACACACACACACACACACACACACACACACACACACACACACACACACACACACACACACACACACACACACACACACAAGACTGAGGGCTCCAGGATGTGTTGTTGAGTGTGTATGTGTTTCAATGAAGTATGACAACGTGACATTTGCGTTTTTGTGTTGCTCAGTGGAAAGCAGCGCAGCATGACTAACACTAACACCCCTGTGCTGTTCAATATCAGGCAGACAAAATCCTTACACTCTTTCCTTTTAGGTTAAAACCCCTCGCTCCATGGGCACTTAGGAATATGGATCGGACATGTGAAAGGGCAGGTTGACGCAATCAATTATTTTTTACAGTAATGGCTACGCAATGGTGCTTTATAGTCCAAAATCCATCTCAGTAATTCTGGAACTCAATTCACTTTAGAGTAGATGATTTGTGTGTGGGTTTGAGAGGTTCCCAGGATGACATTTTATTAAAGGAGGACAATGGATCAGGGTTTTAAATCTCCTGTTATTGGTAAATTGCTCTCCAGATAGAAGATACTACTTAAAAAGGCAAAAGTGTAACGGCATGAAATGTAGATTGTAGAATGATATTGTTACTACATAGTACAACTACAATGATAACAAAACATTAGAGCCTATCGCCAGACACAGGAGGACAGACACAGGAGGACAGACACAGGAGGACAGACACAGAAGGACAGACACAGGAGGACAGACAAAGTGAACGGAAAAGTACAGCATGTGTGAGTGTGTGTGTGTGTGTGTGTGTGTGTGTGTGTGTGTGTGTGTGTGTGTGTGTGTGTGTGTGTGTGTGTGTGTGAATGTTTGTGGTTTCTTCTCCTCCCACATTCTGAACACACACCACAGGGAAAGGGGAGGCAGATTTTACCGGTGCACTGGAGACTGTAATTATTGCACACAGTGGGGTACAGGGGCACTGGTGGTGGTAGGGGGGCAGTAAGCAGGGAAGAGGTTTAAGTGACTTCCTGTGTTGCCTATGTCACTTTCTCATTAACCTTCTCATGCTGTTTCCCTTGCTACCAACAATGCTGAGTGAACGTCTATTTAACCTTATAGCAACGCAGCACTGACAAAGACACCAAGCACCCCAGTGCTTCTGTATAGGAGGTAACAGCATATATTACAACCACACCTTGCTAAAGTCTAATGATTTTCATAGGTTGTGGTTCTGTGTATGAATATAAAATACTAGCATTCAGGATGAGAGCACCAAAGGCCTCTCTCTCTCTCTCTCTCTCTCTCTCTCTCTCTCTCTCTCTCTCTCTCTCCTTCTGTGTGTGTGTGTGTGTGTGTGTGTGTGTGTGCGTATGAGCGAGAGAGAGAGAAGAGGGTTTAAGGGCTTTCATTCTGAGCAGGTCAGCTAATTTGATTTGAAATCTGGCGAGTGGCAGAAGGAATAGACGGATTGAGGCATCGTCTGGGGCCGCATCAAACACCCCATTTCCCCTTTAGTAATGAAGAGAGACCAGCCGGGATTAGAGCACCACCATGGGGTCTCTACGGAGAGACGGAGAGAGGGAGAGATGGATAGAGAGAGCGACAGAGAGAGAGAGAGGGGGTGGGGGGAGATTGAGAGGGAGAAAAAGGGAGATGGAGAGAGAGAGCGACACAGAGAGTGAGGGTGGGGGAGATTGAGAGGGAGATAAAGGGAGATGGAGAGAGAGAGCGACAGAGAGAGTGAGGGTGGGGGAGATTGAGAGGGAGAAAAAGGGAGATGGAGAGAGAGAGCGACAGAGAGAGTGAGCGTGGGGGAGATTGAGAGGGAGAAAAAGGGAGATGGAGAGAGAAACAAAGAAACAGAGGGAGGAAGAGAGAGCGAGATACTCACAGGTGGCTCAGGTCGAGGAGAAGACAAAGGAATCAGGACCTTTTGATTCGCCTCAGCCCGGAGCCTCTTGAAAAACCCAATTAGGACTTCATCTACAGGGAAGACGAGGGAAGACAGGGGCCAACATGTTAGCATGGTCATCCAAGCAACGAGCGAGGAAATTGAAAAGAAAGACTGATTCATTTACAGAGCGTGGGTAGCTTCGATCGAGAGGTGATTACATACGGTATATTTTGTGTCTCTTCGAGACCCTTTGTGACGTTCCAGTTATTAACGGACTCCTGTCAATTACATTTACAGTCACGGTCATTACATCCGTCATTATCGTTTAGTGCTGTCATTTGTGTTTTTGTAAAGCTTACACTCATTTACCTATAAACAATAAACATAATGTTGATGGCAATAGACTTGAGATAATGTGACGTATTTTATGTTTCTTAACATTGGCCACTTCCTCAGACTATTATTTCCAACGTGAAGAAGCTCTCCAGTTGGATAGCCACAGGCCAGAGCCAAGAGGCTGAATGGCTGAATAGCTTGAGAGAATCAACTTCTGTTAAGCGTGTGCAAAATGTCTATGGGAGTGAGTGTTGCAGGAAAAGGTCTGTATGAAAGTCTGTATGGAAGTGTGATTGAATGCGTGACTTTCTGAGATACAGAGACCAGGGCTTTAGACGTCTGAGAGGTTGGGTGCATTAGTGGCAGAAGTTCTTTAGATGAAAAGCCTGTTATGTTGTCAACCGCCATCACAACACTGTTGCCACGGAGCAGGTGTGAAGGTCCTGGAGGTGTGGATGTATGGAGGAGTGTGTGTGTGTGTGTGTGTGTGTGTGTGTGTGCGTGCGTTCGTATATTATCAAGAGAGTCTCGTTCTCCTCCCGCTAGCTAGCAGAGACGGCCAGTGATCTCAGAAGGGTCTTCTTGACAACTCTCAAAGCTTTGATGAATTAATCCAGAGGTAGGAATTAGCCTTCCAGATGCACTGAGTACCTGGCTACAGAGACACATTACTCACAGTGAAGGGCGGATGGAGAGAGAAGTGTGGAGTAGAGAGAAAGATATGAGGACAAATACAAAATAGAGAGCAAAGAGACAGACAAAGAGTCAGGGCTAGATTCACTCTGAATTGTAAACTAGTGGTAAACAGGCACAGACAAAGAGTCAGGGCTAGATTCACTCTGAATTGTAAACTAGTGGTAAACAGACACAGACAAAGAGTCAGGGCTAGATTCACTAGATTCTATTGTAAAACAGGCACAGACAAATTGTAAACTAGTGGTAAACAGGCACAGACAAAGAGTCAGGGCTAGATTCACTCTGAATTGTAAACTAGTGGTAAACAGACATAGACAAAGAGTCAGGGCTAGATTCAGTCTGTATTGTAAACTACTAGTAAACAGGCACAGACAAAGAGGCAGGGCTAGATTCAGTCTGAATTGTAAACAGACACAGACAAAGAGTCAGAGCTAGATTCAGTCTGTATTGTAAAATACTAGTAAACAGGCACAGACAAAGAGGCAGGGCTAGATTCAGTTCGTATTGTAAACTACTAGTAAACAGGCACAGACAAAGAGGCAGGGCTAGATTCAGTCTGAATTGTAAACAGACACAGACAAAGAGTCAGGGCTAGATTCAGTCTGTATTGTAAACTACTAGTAAACAGGCACAGACAAAGAGGCAGGGCTAGATTCAGTCCGTATTGTAAACTACTAGTAAACAGACACAGACAAAGAGGCAGGGCTAGATTCAATCTGAATTGTATACAGACACAGACAAACAGTCAGGGCTAGATTCAGTCTCAATTGTAAACTAGTGGTAAACAAACATAGACAAAAAGTCAGGTCTAGATTCAGTCCATATTGTAAACTAGTGGTAAACAGACACAGACAAAGAGACTGGGCTAGATTCAGTCTGAATTGTAAACTGGTTGTTTGCAGACACAGACAAGGAGTCAGGGCTAGATTGAGTCCGTATTGTAAACTACTGGTAAACAGACACAGACAAGGAGTCAGGGCTAGATTGAGTCCGTATTGTAAACTACTGGTAAACAGACACAGACAAGGAGTCAGGGCTAGATTCAGTATGAATTGTAAACTACTAGTAAACAGACACAGACAAAGAGTCAGGGCTAGATTCAGTTTGAATTTTAAACTACTAGTAAACAGACACAGACAAAGAGTCAGGGCTAGATTCAGTCTGTATTGTAAACTACTAGTAAACAGACACAGACAAAGAGTCAGGGCTAGATTCAGTTTGAAATTTAAACTACTAGTAAACAGACACAGACAAAGAGTCAGGGCTAGATTCAGTTCGTATTGTAAACTACTAGTAAACAGACACAGACAAAGAGTCAGGGTTAGATTCAGTCTGTATTGTAAACTAGTGGTAAACAGACACAGACGAAGAGTCAGGGCTAGATTCAGTCTGCATCGAAAACTACTAGTGAACAGACATAGACAAAGAGTCAGGGCTAGATTCAGTCTGAATGGTAAACTACTAGTAAACAGGCACAGACAAAGAGTCACGGCTAGATTCAGTCTGAATTGTAAACTAGTGGTAAACAGACATAGACAAAGAGTCAGGGCTTGATTCAGTTTGAATTGTAAACTACTAGTAAACAGACACAGACAAAGAGTCAGGTCTAGATTCAGTCCATATTGTAAACAACTAGTAAACAGACACAGACAAAGAGTCAGGGCTAGATTCAGTCCATATTGTAAACAACTAGTAAACAGACACAGACAAAGAGTCAGGGCTAGATTCAGTCCATATTGTAAACAACTAGTAAACAGACACAGACAAAGAGTCAGGGCTAGATTCAGTCCATATTGTAAACAACTAGTAAACAGACACAGACAAAGAGTCAGGGCTAGATTCAGTCCATATTGTAAACAACTAGTAAACAGACAGAGACAAAGAGAGGGCTAGATTCAGTCCGTATTGTGAACTACTAGTAAACAGACACAGACAAGGAGTCAGGGCAAGAATCAGTTCCTATTGTAAACTAGTGGTAAACAGACATAGACAAAGAGTCAGGGCTAGTTTCAGTCTGAATCGTAAACTACTAGTGAACAGACGTAGACAAAGAGTCAGGGCTAGATTCACTCTGAATTGTAAACTAGTGGTAAACAGACGTAGACAAAGAGTCAGGGCTAGACTCAGTCTGAATTGTAAACTAGTGGTAAACAGACGTAGACAAAGAGTCAGGTCTAGACTCAGTCTGAATCGAAAACTACTAGTGAACAGACATAGACAAAGAGTCAGGGCTAGATTCACTCTGAATTGTAAACTACTAGTGAACAGACAGACAAAGAGTCAGGGCTAGATTCAGTCTGAATTGTAAACTAGTAGTAAACAGACACAGACAAGGAGTCAGGGTTAGATTCAGTCTGTATTGTAAACTAGTGGTAAACAGACACAGACAAAGAGTCAGGGCTAGATTCAGTCTGAATCGAAAACTACTAGTGAACAGACATAGACAAAGAGTCAGGGCTAGATTCACTCTGAATTGTAAACTACTAGTGAACAGACAGACAAAGAGTCAGGGCTAGATTCACTCTGAATTGTAAACTACTAGTGAACAGACAGACAAAGAGTCAGGGCTAGATTCAGTCTGAATTGTAAACTAGTGGTAAACAGACATAGACAAAGAGTCAGGGCTAGATTCAGTCTTAATTATAAACTACTTGTGAACAGACATAGACAAAGAGTCAGGGCTAGATTCAGTCTGAATTGTAAACAGACACAGACAAAGAATCAGGGCTAGATTCAGTCTGAATTGTAAACTAGTGGTAAACAGACATAGACAAAGAGTTCTGCTCTGGCCCCCCAATGGTGGAACAAACTCCCTCACGACGCCAGGACAGCGGAGTCAATCACCACCTTCCGGAGACACCTGAAACCCCACCTCTTTCAGGAATACCTAGGATAGGATAAAGTAATCCTTCTCACCCCCCCCCTTAAAAGATTTAGATGCACTATTGTAAAGTGGCTGTTCCACTGGATGTCTTAAGGTGAACACACCAATTTGTAAGTCGCTCTGGATAAGAGCGTCTGCTAAATGACTTAAATGTAAATGTAAATGAGTTAGGGCTAGATTCAGTCTGAATTGTAAACTAGTGGTAAACAGACACAGAGAAAGAGTCAGGGCTAGATTCAGTCTGAATTGTAAACTAGTGGTAAACAGACACAGACAAGGAGTCAGGGCTAGATTCAGTCTGAATTGTAAACTAGTGGTAAACAGACATAGACAAAGAGTCAGGGCTAGATTCACTCTGAATTGTAAACTACTAGTGAACAGACAGACAAAGATTCAGTGCTAGATTCAGTCTGAATTGTAAACTAGTGGTAAACAGACATAGAGAAAGAGTCAGGGCTAGATTCAGTCTTAATTATAAACTACTTGTGAACAGACATAGACAAAGAGTCAGGGCTAGATTCAGTCTGAATTGTAAACAGACACAGACAAAGAGTCAGAGCTAGATTCAGTCTGAATTGTAAACAGACACAGACAAAGAGTCAGGGCTAGATTCAGTCTGAATTGTAAACAGACACAGACAAAGAATCAGGGCTAGATTCAGTCTGAATTGTAAACTAGTGGTAAAAGACATAGACAAAAGAGTTAGGGCTAGATTCAGTCTGAATTGTAAACTAGTGGTAAACAGACACAGACAAGGAGTCAGGGTTAGATTCAGTCCGTTTTGTAAACTACTAGTAAACAGACAAAGAGTCAGGTCTAGATTCAGTTCATATTGTAAACTAGTGGTAAACAGACACAGACAAAGAGTCAGGGCTAGATTCAGTTCATATTGTAAACTAGTGGTAAACAGACACAAACAAGAGTCAGGGCTATATTCAGTCCGTATTGTAAACTAGTGGTAAACAGACATAGACAAGGAGTCAGGGCTAGATTCAGTTCATATTGTAAACTAGTGGTATACAGACAGACAACGAGTCAGGGATAGATTCAGTTCATATTGTAAACTAGTGGTAAACAGACATAGACAAGGAGTCAGGGCTAGATTCAGTTCATATTGTAAACTAGTGGTATACAGACAGACAACGAGTCAGGGCTAGATTCAGTTCATATTGTAAACTGGTGGTAAACAGACATAGACAAAGAGTCAGGGCTATATTCAGTCCGTATTGTAAACTAGTGGTATACAGACAGACAAAGAGTCAGGGCTAGATTCAGTCTGTATTGTAAACTAGTGGTATACAGACAGACAAAGAGTCAGGGCTAGATTCAGTTCGTATTGTAAACTACTAGTAGACAGACACAGACAAAGAGTCAGGGCTATATTCAGTCTGAATTGTAAACTAGTGGTAAACAGTCATAGACAAAGAGTCAGGGCTAGAATGAGTCTGTATCGTGGAAAATCCATGTTATAGCTTGATTGAAATGTAAAGATAATTTCTGCTTGAGCCGGTGTGTGAAGCGTTTACCGGGAATGCAATCCGTGAACGTGGGAACATGGCCTTCATATTTCAATTGCATCTCTTCCTTGATACAAATAGAATTGTATCTAGGCCTAAGTTAAAGATCTGACAGGGAGGAATTCAGAAAGAGTACTGTGATGTGTGTGATAACTACAATAACTGACAAAGAGAGGGAGAGGGGTTCAAGTATGGGTCCATTGTTGACATAGCTTTGTGATCCTAACTCATAGCTGTAAGTATACTGTGTATCTTTAGTGATGACATATCTCCCCAGACCACCACGTTCCCTGCCTTCATAAATCATGTGAAACATCACACTTAGACCGTTTGTTCAAGCACTCTTCTAAAAAAATGATAAAGTTTCAATAGGCTGCAAACTCAATCAAGCCGTCTGTGATGGTCCTCCTGAGGATGAACTAAAGTGACAGGCCTAAAGAGGTTAGTCGGTTGCTTTATCCAATTACAGTGCAGCAATAAACAATCCCAGAATCCTCTATTCCCTGATCGGTCCATTCATCTCTCTCTTCTTTCCTCTCCCTCTCTGTTCTTCCCTTTTTCTCTCTCTTTCTCCCCCCTCTCTCTCACTGCCTCACTCTCTCTCTCTCTTCCTCTCCCTCTCTGTTCCTCCCTTTTTCTCTGACTCTCTCCCCCCTCTCTCTCACTGCCTCTCTGTCTCTCTCTGAAACCTGACACTCAGCACCATCCGTGTGACCATATCTTTGACGGATGTCCTCTCCTCTCCCCTAGCAGTGACACCTACCTGGGATAAGCGCGAGACTTATGCACTAATCTAGCCGCTAGCGTAGTGGCCTTTAGTGCACCGCGGCTATGCTAATAATGGCGGCACTCTTATGGCGTCGTTTACTCGAGATTAGTGGATTGCCATCAGTGTGTGATGACAATGACGACCGCCTATTTCCCTGCGGTGGCGTTTGAGAGTGAGAGACGGGCGGTAGGGAGTTGGGGTAATCTGGTATGTGGTACAGGGGGCTTCATCCATTGAGTCCTGGAGCTGCGATGATCACATTATGACATTACATTAAGATGTATTTGCCCATTAGCCTGAATGGGTGATGGTGATGATGCGTCCGCAGTCAGCTAAGCAGAGTGAGTAGCTGGTGTTATGGTTACGGGAATGACTTAATGGTGACAGGAATGACTTTCAAGGATATCCATGATCTCCATGACCCACCTGCTAATTGCTAATGACTAACCCCGGCTAACGCTAACATGTTAAAATAGATGGAGATTGGTGAAAATGGCAGAATGGGTGATGTCAGGAAACTAGGACTGTGATGTGTATGAAATGACGATTGTGTCAACCAAAATGGCTTCTCTGCAGTGATAGTTCATAATGGGTTACATTTCAATCCACCTGAGTTCATAGAGGTCGCCGTTATTCCTCTCAAAACCCTGTCAGACTTGGGACAGAAATCTCCAAATACTGTTTACACGAGCACTGTCACGTTCTGACCTTTATTTCCTTTGTTTTGTCATTATTTAGTATGGTCAGGGCATGTGTTGGGTGGGCAGTCTATGTTTGTTTTTCTATGTTTTGGGGTATTTCTATGTTTCGGCCTAGTATGGTTCTCAATCAGAGGCAGGTGTCATTAGTTGTCTCTGATTGAGAATCATACTTAGGTAGCCTGGGTTTCACTGTGTGTTTGTGGGTGATTGTTCCTGTCTCTGTCTTTGCACCAGATAGGACTGTTTAGGTTTTCCATGTTTATTGTTTTGTAGTGTTCATGTGTACATTTACGTATTAAAAGAACCATGGACACTTACCACGCCGCATATTGGTCCTCTGATCCTTTTCGCCTCTCCTCTTCGGAAGAAGAGGAGGAAATCCCTGACAAGCACATTGATCATTTGCCATATCTCTCTCCCTTTCTCCTTTTTCTCTCTCCTTTCTCTCTTGCTATCTCTATCTGTCTCTCATCCCCTACTCTCTCTCTTTATCTCAATCCTTTTCTCTCTCTTTCTCTCTCTATTTCTCTCTATTTCTCCCTGGCTCGTGTTAATTGCAACAAGATCTCATGGTCTGACAAATTTTACTTCAGATTCTGATGTTTTTCCATGTTTCTTGACTCGTCAAGCTTCGAAGTTGCTCCAAACGTCAAATTTCGACGTGTTTTGGATATCCTGGGTTGCTTCTCCTGCAGCAGCTGCATCTGGGGCTGCACCACTGCTGTGTCTCATTCTGGTTAAGTTAAGAGTTAAGGGTTGGAATAGGGTTAAAACAACAAAATAAATTGAATACGGGACCCTCGGAACCGGAGCTTTCGGCTTATGCCTATCCTCCTTTCTGTCCACAACGCCCTACCAAAACCCAAGCCCACTGGATGGTAATACCATTCACCTTTGCCTCTAGTGGCGGGTTTTAAAGGCATCTCCCGACGTCCTCGGGACATGGATGGACGTCAAATTTCGAAGTATATCTTGAGCGACCTGGCTGGTTAATGAAGCTTTTATGAATCTGCAGCCCCATTTGTCTCTCATGGTTAGGGGCTTGCTGCAGTCAGGATTGTGTAATAATGGCAAACCCAATTTGCTTTGTTCTATGTTAATCTCAGTCCCCTCTCCAACTCTGCCACGCTTCCCTAACTACATTCAAGCCATTCATCAATGATTATATTATACCAGTCTTTTCTTTCCCTGCCGTACGCAAAACATAAACCCAAATTACTGCGTCTCTGTGTTCTACTTTTGTAAAAGAAGAAATAAAAAAATAGAATATGTTGAGTTCTTTTTGGATCCGCTAATAATGGAGGCCATTATTTTTCTGCTTTCGGTGAAATTACTTTTTAAAATTCATATTCAAACACACTCATTTCTAAAAACGAATATCAAAGGTTATAGTTATGAATGTGACAAATGATGACATTTTGTAATAGCCAAACAGCAATTGCCATCGTAACCAACGACAGGAAATTGAGGACAAAGGCTGCAGATCTGTTTTGTGATCAGCTAATGGCTCATTGATAGCAGGGATACAGAAGAGGGGACACAGACTGGCAGGTCTTGGAACAGTGTTATAATGGAAGTCCAGTCTCCCATTTGGCTGCTCTTGAGATGAGACTTACTAAGCCGGACCTTTACACATCAATTCTCATATACACACTCACCGACAGCAATTAAGACACACGCTGTGGAATAGTGACAGGTAGGTAGCCTAGCGGTTAGAGCATTTCGGCCAGTAACTGAAAGGTTGCTGGATCAAATCCCTGAGAGGGTAAAAATCTGTCGTTCTGCCCCAAAACAAGGCAGTTAACCCACTGTTCCCCGGTAGACCGTCATTGTAAATAAGAATTTGTTGTTAACTGACGTGCCAGGTTAAATAAAGGTAAAAAATAATAATAACATACTCACAGAAGAAAGGAGGAGGGACAACAATCTAAAGAGAGAGAGAGAAAAGTAAAGGTTTGGAAATTAAAAGAAATAGAGAGAAATTTTACCAGAAAATGCAGAGAGAGGGAATGGGTGGTGGAGAGCGAGACACGTAGGAGTGGGAGTGAGAGATGGAGAGAGAGTCTCACCTGCGTTGTGACAATATGGGCAGAGGTAAGAAAAACAGACCTGTAGAGGCTGTCCGACAGAGGGGAGGGAGAGAGAGAGAAAGGTAGATTAAAAAAGAAGTGAGAGTGAAGGGAGAAGGGGGTGGAGTGGTGAATGCTACTGACACAAAGACAGTCATGTCATTACACCCAGGTCCACCAGGGAAGGACAAAGCACCTCTAACACACACCACTAGCCCAGTTTTCACCTGAGAGATAGAGAGACACCACTAGCCCAGTTTTCACCTGAGAGATAGAGAGACACCACTAGCCCAGTTTTCACCTGAGAGATAGAGAGACACCACTAGCCCAGTTTTCACCTGAGAGATAGAGAGACACCACTAGCCCAGTTTTCACCTGAGAGATAGAGAGACACCACTAGCCCAGTTGTCACATGAGAGATAGAGAGACACCACTAGCCCAGTTGTCACATGAGAGATAGAGAGACACCACTAGCCCAGTTGTCACCTGAGAGATAGAGAGACACCACTAGCCCAGTTTTTATGAGAGAGAGATAGAGAGACACCACTAGCCCAGTTTTCACATGAGAGAGAGATAGAGAGACACCACTAGCCCAGTTGTCACATGAGAGATAGACACCACTAGCCCAGTTTTCACCTGATAGATAGAGAGACACCACTAGCCCAGTTTTCACCTGAGAGATAGAGAGACACCACTAGCCCAGTTTTTACCTGAGAGATAGAGAGACACCACTAGCCCAGTTTTTATGAGAGAGATATGGAGAGACACCACTAGCCCAGTTTTCACCTGAGAGAGAGATAGAGAGACACCACTAGCCCAGTTTTTATGAGAGAGAGATAGAGAAACACCACTAGCCCAGTTGTCACATGAGAGAGAGATAGAGAGACACCACTAGTCCAGTTTTCACATGAGAGAGAGATAGAGAGACACCACTAGCCCAGTTTTCACACGATAGAGAGATAGACAACACTAGCCCACTTTTCACATGAGAGAGAGAGAGACACCACTAGCCCAGTTTTCATGTGAGAGAGATAGCGAGACACCACAATCGCAGTTTTCACGTGAGAGAGATAGAGAGAGACACCACTAACCCAGTTTTCATGTGAGAGAGAGATAGCGAGACACCAATAACCCAGTTTTCATGTGAAAGAGAGAGATGGAGAGAGACACCACTAACCCAGTTTTCATGTGAGAGAGAGATGGAGAGAGACACCACTAACCCAGTTTTCATGTGAGAGAGAGATGGAGAGAGACACCACTAATCCAGTTTTCATGTGAGAGAGATAGAGAGAGACACCACTAGCCCAGTGTTCATGTGAGAGAGATAGAGAGACACCAGTAGCCCAGTGTTCATGTGAGAGAGAGATGGAGAGAGACACCACTAGCCCAGTGTTCATGTGAGAGAGAGATGGAGAGACACCACTAGCCCAGTGTTCATGTGAGAGAGAGATAGAGAGACACCACTAACCCAGTTTTCATGTGAGAGAGAGATAGCGAGACACCACTAACCAGTTTTCATGTGAGAGAGAGAGAGACACCACTAACCCAGTTTTCATGTGAGAGAGAGAGATGGAGAGAGACACCACTAACCCAGTTTTCATGTGAGAGAGATAGAGAGAGACACCACTAGCCCAGTGTTCATGTGAGAGAGAGATGGAGAGACACCACTAGCCCAGTGTTCATGTGAGAGAGAGAGAGAGATAGAGATAGACACCACTAGCCCAGTGTTGATGTGAGAGAGAGATAGAGAGAGACACCACTAGCCCAGTGTTCATGTGAGCGAGATAGAGAGAGACACCACTAGCCCCGTGTTCATGTGAGAGAGATAGAGAGAGACACCACTAGCCCAGTGTTCATGTGAGAGAGATAGAGAGAGACACCACTAGCCCAGTGTTCATGTGAGAGAGATAGAGAGAGACACCACTAGCCCAGTGTCCATGTGAGAGAGATAGAGAGAGACACCACTAGCCCAGTGTTCATGTGAGAGAGATAGAGAGAGACACCACTAGCCCAGTGTCCATGTGAGAGAGATAGAGAGAGACACCACTAGCCCAGTGTCCATGTGAGAGAGATAGAGAGAGACACCACTAGCCCAGTGTTCATGTGAGAGAGATAGAGAGAGACACCACTAGCCCAGTGTCCATGTGAGATAGAGAGACAGTGGCAAAGCCATGGAAGGGGGGGGGGGGAGTGTGGGATGAAGAGAGAAAGGGAAGTTAGGCTTAGTAACAAGGCCAGACTGGACCTGCACACACACACACACATTGCCATGTTTGCAGGGTTGTGTATTCAACACTTTCCCCCTTGCCACACAGCTGCAGAGGGGAGACACAAGCTGTCATCCAGAACTGTCTGAATAAAGTGGAAGACCCTGGAGAGATGGACATCTGGACTGTGTGTTTGTGTGTGCGTGTGTGTGTGTGGCTAGAGGGAAGAGAGAATCAGAAAGGAAGTGATGGTTAGAGAGGAGAGGAGCATCTGGCATTGCCACTGCTTTAGGGAACACATCTCATAGTAATGTGTAACATGAGCCCTGTCTTACTGTAACGTACAGACCTCATCACAGCCTGTCATGTCTGTCTCCTCTGATTCGATGAACACATTGGTAACACACACAACCATGGAGAAGACGTGTGACGTGACTGAGATCAGGGCCTTTCAGGGGGCAGGTGCTCAAATTAAAAAAGTGAATTATGTTAAGAATTTGCTAAATGTACAATATGTTAAGAATTTGCTAAATGTACAATATGTTAAGAATTTTCAAAACGTATGATATGTTTTGAATTCTAGCTAGATGGCTAGGTGGATACAGTTAGCTAGGCTAGAGGTTAGGATTAAGTTTAGGAGTTAGGTTAAAGGGTCAAGGTAAGGGTTAGGGGAAGGGTTAGCGAACATGTTAAGTAGTTGCAAAGTAACTAAA
>NC_088418.1:52203470-52355970 GCF_034236695.1 Oncorhynchus nerka | reverse complement strand
CATCTCTGTTAGGAGTCAGACACCAGGCAGAAGAGTACAGCACCAACACAGTGAGAGGGATACTAAATGTGCCCCAGTGCTCCCAATGCTCAAACACGTTAATAACTAAACATAACAATCTACTGCACTCTGTGTGTGTGTGTGTGTGTGTGTGTGTGTGTGTGTGTGTGTGTGTGTGTGTGTGTGTGCTTGTGTTGACATATGTGCGTGTGTGCTTGTGTAGATATGTGTGTCCTCTAAGAGCTCAGTGGTTTGAGAGGTTGATTTAGTTGGGGAGGTTGAAGTATGGCACATCCAATCCTTCTGTTCAAGTGCTCTATTACTGCTCTCCAAGGAGCAGTTGGCTAGCTTAATAAACAACACAATGCTATCTATGCAATAGAACAGGGCATGACAGAAGGTGAGGGGGGGATAGTAACGGTTTGCTATTAAAAACAATATGCTGGTCTGTTTATCTTTCTTATTGGAATAGGTAGACAGACACACAGACAGACAGACGGCGAGAATAAAGTTGTGAGTGGCACAGGGTTCGTTAGTTACGTGGAAGGCTACGGGCCCCGTGAGCTACATGCTATCTGTCAGATATCCTTCACCAGTCAAGTGCACAATTATAAGTATTGATCCAGGGTGAATACGCACGGCAAGGCTAGACACAGGGAACTACGGCACATTCATCACCCCGCTCTGTGTACACAACACAACACTGAAACACGGCAGGCAAACGCTTCACGTCTTTCCATTGGCTCAGAACCAATAGAACTACTACTGCTATTCCTGCTGCTGCTACTACTAATGTACTACAACTAGTAATGATAATAGCAATAACTTTATTGGTCTGCTGCCTTTCTTGATCTTGTTCAGCCAGGTCGCTGCATCTTTGAGGCTAATTATTTGACGGCAAATTGATCTCCCCACCTCTCAACCCAAGACTACAGTTTATATCTCCCGAACCGACTACCAACCTAACGGCACTTTGTTACAGCGCTTCTACATGAAACAATATTCACCCGGAGAAAACATTCATCTGGCGTGTACAATATGAACTGCACAGTCCAATGATATTTAATGGTGTGAACCTTTGTATTGTCAGCGTCTTAAAATAGTCTATAGGCATGGTACGCGCCGTGCATTTTCATAGGTATCTTAGCAACGGGGATTTTGTCAGTAAGGAGTAGGAAGCCGACTTGGTGGAAGAGGCTGTTCTCTTTGAAGCCAAGTTGTTCTCTAAGAAACTATTCGACTTTAAGTCAACTCTTACAGGTATTAACGAAAAGCACCTGCTACTCTGTAGGAAAAAGGGCTCGCCCCCTTGCTATTGCAGTCATGACATGAACATTCACCCTTTGAACAAGTGCAACGCTGCAGGGCAGAATAGCTGAACGGCTGGATGAGGAACACACTGTAAGAGGAGATTGCTTGAGGAGAGGGTCCGCTGCATTTCTGAAATGACCTCTGGCAATATCCTTTTCATAAAGGAAAAGAGAGAGAGAGGGGAAGGGGAGAGAAATGGGAAATGGAGAGGGGGACGGGGACGGGTAAATAGAGAAGGAGAGATTGAGAGAGTGACTAAGGGCGGCACGGGACAATAGAGAGTGAGAGAAATACAGTGAGTGAGGGAGAGGGGAATAGAGAGAGAGAGAAATGGAGAGACAGAGAGAGGGAGAGCGAAAAAAGAAGCAGGATCTGACATGTGGTGACGGATCATGATTGTGGGGGGATTAGAGGAGGAGATAGAGGGATGGAGGGATGGTGAGATGGAGGGATGGAAGGAGGATGAGTCTGAGAGGCAGATGGAGACGCAGCTCTCTCTCTCCCCAGGGAGAAACACAGCAGAGCTGAGATCTGAGCGAGACTGCCAATTCCAAAGGGGCTGGAGCATCATGAAGACTGGTGTGAAAGAGAGACAGAGAGTAATGGGGATGAGTGGAAGAGGAGAGAGAGTGAGAGGGAATTGGAGTGAGAGGAGATAGAGAGGAAGAAATAGAGAGAAAGTGAAAGAAGAAGGATATAATGAAATAAAAAAAATTAAAGTCTGACAGAATGTATGTGAAAACAGAGAGGGGAATGAATAGAGAGAAAGAACATTAGACAAAGGGGAGAGAGAAAGACTAGAGAGAGGAGAGATCAGGCTTCCACTGGTGATTGGTGATTAAAGGGGAAATGTCATTAATTAGCAAACAGACCAGCTGTGGCGCTCTTTAAAGCCCTGCTTCCTAGCATTAAATATAGATTAGAATGGTGAAACACACGCACACTCACACATGCATACACGCAAACACACACACACACGGGTGTGCACACACACACACACAAATGCATGCATACACAGCCATACCTGACACACACACAGACATAAACAAATGTCCGCACACACACACAGGGAGAAAGTAAAACTGTTAGACAGATCTAATTACTGAAATGTATTTTGTCTAACCCTGGTGGAGACAGCCACGGGAGATGTATTTTTTTCTAAATGCCAGTCCTCCTGTCTCACCAGGAATTTCAGCTCTGCAGAGAGAGGGAGGGAGATAGAGATGTGAAGAGAGAGGAGACAAAGTGAGAAAAGAGGGAACGAAAGCTACCACCTACTTAAACTGCATACAGTGTGCTAAACATACTACATACTATTTAGAACATATGCGGTATGCAATTAATATCAACAACCGCTCGTGTTCCTTGCCATTTGTTGTCAGCTGTTTTTGTGTATATATGGGCGTGAAAGGACGATTCTCTTCTTTAATAGTTTGCGAATTCTACTAGATGAAAAGCTGAAATGAGTATGACCTCCCGGCATTTAAAGCATACAACAATTTCCCATGATATTAAGCGTTCTATTTTCACATACCCAAAAAGACTAGCGTTTAGAACCCAAGTATGGGTATTGGGACAGGGCCTGTGAAAACAAGGCAGAGAGTGAAAGCCAGTGAGAGACAGGAACACAGCGAGACAGAAACCTAGCGCAATACAGAGAAATAAGAGCTCGGTCTCTCTCTTTCAGCCTCCCGAACCAACCGTCTCCACCGCCACCACACGCCACCAGGAAATCTACCTGACAGTTGCCATGGCGACGCTGGTGCAGGCTGTCTTAATTGGAGGGCTTTAGCCCTGGTCCCCCTCTCCTCTCTTTTCCTCTCCTCTCTCCTCCTCTCCTCTCTCCCCCTCTCCTCTCTCCTCCTCATCCCAGCGCAGGTCTTATTCCTAAAGACATTATTCCATTTCTCTATAGACTCCTGAAGACAGGTTCTCTATTCACACTGTTGTGGTTGTTTTAGGGGCGCCGGGATGAGACGACTGGACCAGGAGAGGATTGAGAAGAGGACCAAGAGGCGAGAGGGAAGAATGGGGGTGAGTGTTTAAGGGGGGTGGGGGGGGGGGGTGCATGTCTGTACGTACGCAGGCGCAAACACGCTTTCTTGTTTGTGTGTGTCTAGAAGTCTGCTCATTTCTTTGTGTAACCTACTAATGTATTCACTTTACCCTCTTGTTTCCTTGCGTTTCCTGTGGTTGAGAGGAAAGAAAAAGTGTCTAAAAAAGAATCTGTCTCTCTCATCTCTCTGTTCAATAAAATGAACCATGATGTCTAACACTTCTCCGAAGTCATCTGATGTAGCAAAAATCCCTGTGAGCAAAACAACAGTCTGAAAATAGCCTGCTATTTGCGTGAGTATTAATAGTACTCTGCGTGTGCTTGAACAAAGTCTAGGGGTATTTGTTTATGATATTATTAGATTATCTTTGATATGAGTGCGGGTCTGATGGTTTAATAAGCTGAATTAGCATGCTGGCTGTTATGATCCTGTGTGTGTTTACAGAAGAGAGTGTGTGTGTTTATGTCACTCCTGTACTGAAGTGGGCCGAACGTTGTATGTGTGTGTGTGTGTGTGTGTGTGTGTTTTTGTGTGTGTCACTGGATGGAGCTGTCAGTTTGATGAGAGTTCATTTAGAATGAGTGACATTCAGAACGTCCTCCCAAATAACTATCAGAACCATGGAATGAAGAATGACACGAGACACACACACATACACCCACACACACACACTCAGATTCTCAGGTGGACTTCCGAAGTAATTTGTGATCAGACAGCAACATTGGGCATTTGAAAAAAAACTAAATCAAAGAATAACCTACTGTAAGTGATAAATTCTCTGAGGGCCATGAGTGTCTGGGGTAATATTTCAAAGGGAATCATCTATTGTATATGAGGACAGTATATGTATATATATGTACAGTGAGTTGCCATTGTATAGGTGTGTGTGTGTGTGTGTGTGTGTGTGTGTGTGTGTGTGTGTGTGTGTGTGTGTGTGTGCGTGCGTGCGTGCGTGCGTGCGTGCGTGCGTGCGTGTGTGTACTGGCTGTTCCTCCCAGGCTAACAGCCCCAGTTTGATCCAGGAGGCTTTTGTCTCTTTTCATGGTTTACAACACTCTGTCACTGCTCTATCGATCGCTCTCTCCCTCTCTTTACCCCCCCCACGACACAGTAAACTCCTGGAGACTTCAGAGGGGATGCTGAGAGTCAGTGTGTGTGATGAAATTCAGAGTTATTCTGTCCCTTACAGGTTCATCATTATCATCACGATGCACAGTGCACCAGACAGTACTACTGCAAGCAATACCACTGACACTCACTCTGGATACAAACATACCCTGCTGACTGTACAACACAACTAGTGGAGAAAACACAATGATTTACTCAATCAGAGCAGGTAAAGTGAAGGAGAAGAGGGAAGACATTTCAAAGCCATGTTCAACAAAGAACAGACAAAAGAAAAACTCAACCCCACACACAACAGCTATCCTGGCCCGCGCATGCACACACACACACCCTTGCACACACACATACACAGACTCCCCCAAACCCCCTCCCCACACACACCTTATCCCTCACATTCCTTCCTACCCTGCGGATCAACTTTTTCCCCAGATACTTTCCCTAATCCGGCTGATTTGATAAGGAATCTCATTTCTGCTGTGAGGCCACACTGAAAGCATTCCGACAGGTTTGACTCCACTTCACACACCAGTGTCAATGTTATCTCCCATCGCTCAGGGCAACCAGACAGGAAATAAAGCGTTGCCGGGGCTGGTGCCACGGCAGCAGCGGTCTTTGCAGAGGCCTATCTTGAGGGGCCTTCATGTGAAGTGATCTGCGGGGCCAAGACGATCGATTCTTATCGACACAGGTGGTAATTACATTTCATGTAATGAGCTTTCACCACTAATCCACCTGGCCCTGGAGGGATGGAAAGAAGGGGGGATAGAAAGACAAGGAGAGAAAGACAGAAGGAGAGAGAAGGAACAAGGTAAATAGAGAGGGGACAGAGAGAGAGAGGAAGAAAGAGGGAGGGAAATGGACAGAGTGAGGTAGGCAGAGAAAAAGAAAGAGGGAGAGAGAGAGGGAGCAAGAGCGAGAGCGCGCGAGAGAGAGAGAGAGAGAGAGAGAGAGAGAGAGACAGACAGACAGACAGACAGACAGACAGTATGGAGGGAGGGAGGGAGGGAGGGAGGGAGGGAGGGAGGGAGGGAGGGAGGGAGGGAGGGAGGGAGGGTGAGGTGGACTGTGAAAGACAGGGAATGAGGAGAGCTGCATAGTAGAATAGGGTAGAAGGTAAGAAAGAGAAAGAAAGACAAAGGTGGTGTCATTCTGGCAGAGAGAGCGCGCGAGAGAGAGAGAAGCAGAAGGACTGAGATGCTTGTCTTCCTCTCGGAATGTAATTCATTCCAACGGGAACGGCCTAGCTGCCTAGCTATCGCTACCTGCCAGCTTTTCACACTCCTCTCCGCCTTATCCCCAAAAATACTCCCGCTACCGCTCACACACACACACACGTCACTCCCTTGTCTGTAACCCACGGCAACACACTCAGCGACCGGGGGCAGGTGGGCAGAGCAGGTGGGCAGACCATAATGACAATGGTCCTCAAACTAGCTAAAGTCAGGCGTTATGGTCTTTCACCTTTTTATTTGACAGTTAGTCAGTGTTCTGTAGTGGAATTCTACAGGTTTGTGAAACGTCTTTAGTCCATTGTGATGTTACCCATTAGAAGGCTGGGGGTAAGGTCAATGTGATGGCTTCGGACGGTTTAACACAACCACACTTAACCCTGAACCAAGACGCAGCCATTCATTCATTGAAACTGAATTACATGCAAATAAACGCCTCCCCCCTTTTTCCTCTCCTCTCCTCTCCCCCTCCCCCTCTCCCTTTCCTCCCCTCATCCTCTGCTTCCTGCATTTTCCCTGCCCCGAGGAGTGTCAAAATGTTAATTTTCTTTAAATGACTTGCCGTTACAGTTCAGATAAGACCGCTCTGAAAGACAATAGTTTTCCTCCTGAAGTACAGAGAGAGAGAGAGAGAGTTGGAAGTGAACGCTTATTTTCTTCCCGACTCCCCCAGCTAAACCTTTCTTCTTCTCAGAGTGCGTAGTCCCCTCTTGGTGTAGAAGACTCTTTCTACTGGCTAATAGAGCTGAGCAGAAAGGCCAACATTTCCAGCATTTATCCTCTAATTAGACCATAATGGCCGCCTTTTAAAGAACAGAACTAACCTCAAATGTCTGTTTCTTGGAGATCAACTGACTAGTAACTGACTGAAGCTTGAGTGTGTGTGTGTGTGCGTGTATGTGTGAGTGTGTGTGTGCGTGCGCGTGTGTGCATGTTAGACAGGTGACTGTGGGTGGTGACGACTGGTTAGTGGTCCATAGCGATGCATTTGTGTGAGAGTGGGTGGGATGTGTTCTGTGTGTGTGTGTATGTGTGATGTCATTATATGTGTGTGAGGGAAAGTGTGTGTGGGACTTACCTGTCATCTCACCTAAGCTGTATTTTCATTGGCTGTGTGGCTCGGGTGGGCGGTGGCTGGTGGAGCGTGTGACAAAGGGACGTCACTGGAGATTGACGGGTGCAGTGTGGGCGTCGGCTATCGCCTCACCAAGGGACACAGCGTCCAATCAACTGTGAGAACAGAAAGAGGGTGGCGATTAATTACGAATGTTCCTGTCTGAAACATATGGTTTCTAGTGTGTGTGATGGAGAGAGGGAGGGAGGAACAGAGGAGGGAGAGATACAGCGAGAGAGATGATAATAATTTTGCACACCCAATATTTCAGTTTTTGATTTGTTAAAAAAGTTTGAAATATCCAATAAATGTCGTTCCACTTCATGATTGTGTCCCACTTGTTGTTGATCCTTCACAAAAAAATACAGATTTATATCTTTATGTTTGAAGCCTGAAATGTGGCAAAAGGTCTCAAAGTTCAAGGGGGCCGAATACTTTCGCAAGGCACTGTATATATATTTTTAATCCATTTTAGAATAAGGTTGTAACGTAACAAAATGTTGAAAAAAATCAAGGGGTCTGAATATTTTCCAAATGCACTGTATATTACTTTGAGTTACTTTCATGAAAAAATTCTCAATCTCACCCGTGTGTTTGACTGTCATGCTCTACCAAAGATAGGCCACTTACTCACTCAGGTTTGATCACGAGTTTCTCCTTTCATCTGTGTCGCTACTTTCCTGTGCTAGACTACAAATGCTATGCTATATATGGGACGCTTCATTAGCCATGTACAGTATACTGTAAGCCACAGATCTGTACAGATGTTCTATATTAATCAGTAGCTAAAGCGTTTGTGGTGAGTCAAAGGAGTTAGTGCAAAAAGGGTCGATACAGATAGTTAACCTGTTGCGACGAGCAATCCCGTATCCGGGAGCGTAATTATAGCCTCAAGCTCATTACCATAACGCAACGTTAACTATTCATGAAAATCGCAAATGAAATGAAATAAATATATTGGCTCACAAGCTTAGCCTTTTGTTAACAACACTGTCATCTCAGATTTTCAAAAAATGCTTTTCAACCATAGCTACACAAGCATTTGTGTAAGAGTATTGATAGCTAGCATAGCATTAAGCCTAGCATTCAGCAGGCAACATTTTCACAAAAACAAGAAAAGCATTCAAATAAAATCATTTACATTTGAAGAACTTCGGATGTTTTCAATGAGGAGACTCTCAGTTAGATAGCAAATGTTCAGTTTTTCCAAAAAGATTATTTGTGTAGGAGAAATCGCTCTGTTTTGTTCATCACGTTTGGCTAAGAAAAAAAAACAAAAATTCAGTCA
Organism: Oncorhynchus nerka; assembly: GCF_034236695.1. Taxonomy (NCBI): domain Eukaryota; kingdom Metazoa; phylum Chordata; class Actinopteri; order Salmoniformes; family Salmonidae; genus Oncorhynchus; species Oncorhynchus nerka. The sequence continues at coordinate 52,347,846 of NC_088418.1, read as the reverse complement.
TTACAACGGCAAACTTTTTTCCAAATTAACTCCATAATATCGACAGAAACATGGCGAACGTTGTTTAGAATCAATCCTCAAGGTGTTTTTCACATATCTATTCGATGATAAATCACTCGTGGCAGTTTGGTTTCTCCTCTGAACAAAATGAAAAAATGCACGCACCTGGAGATTACGCAATAGTTTCGACGGAGGACACAGAGCGGACACCTGGTAAATGTAGTCTCTTATGGTCAATTTTCCAATGATATGCCTACAAATACGTCACAATGCTGCAGACACCTTGGGGAAACGACAGAAAGTGTAGGCTCATTCCTTGCGCATTTACAGCCATATAAGGAGACATTGGAACACAGCGCATTCAAAATCTGGCTCACTTCCTATATGAAATTTCATCTTGGTTTCGCCTGTAGCATTAGTTCTGTGGCACTCACAGACAATATCTTTGCAGTTTTGGAAACGTCAGAGTGTTTTCTTTCCAAAGCTGTCAATTATATGCATAGTCGAGCATCTTTTCGTGACAAAATATCTTATTTAAAACGGGAACGTTTTTCATCCAAAAATGAAATACTGCCCCCAGAGGTTCAAGAGATTAAATAGTTATCCAATAGCCACCCAGACTAACTATAGTATTTAGCAGTCTTATGGCTTGAAGACTGAAGACTGAACATACATCAACAAAGAGAAAAAGCAGGCGAGCCAGCTGAACTATGATTCACATTTTGTGGGGGGAAAAAACTCAACAAAAAAAATATGTTAGGGATTTTTCTTAACAGTAAGGATTCCAATTTCGTTGGAATGTTTTAACATTTAAACGTTCACACCCCTAACGCGAACCCATAGATATGTATAGAGGGCACAGGTGCCACTAGATGGGAAAGCCCTCTATGGGATTTGCTATCACAGAAGCGATCAATGTCAAAGATCAGAGGTGCGCCCTTTATACATTTCTATGGACAGCAGTTGTCTTGACATTTCTCCAAACAGCCTTTCTCCGCTCACTCGAGGACTAAATGAGGAAACGGGTTAAGATCGGATTATGGAAACACATGCCCAGTAGAGATATGATTCTGAAAGTAACACACGCGTTGTTAGACAAAGTAACTGTAATAATATTACCCAATTTGAAAAAGTAACAAGTTACTTTACCATGTTACTCATGAAAGTAATCTGATTACGTAACGCAACCCCAACACTGCTCATCAATAAAATGCATGGGTTCTCTGGTAATTAACTGAAAATGTGATCAAAAACATTTTGTTTTGTTTGCCCTGAGAGGACTGTGCTCCCTCCCTCCTCCCCAATTCTCTATGGGGCTCATGTAGACCGATCCATCACAGTAGCGGGGCCTCTGTGAACGCCTGTAATCTGCAGTGTGTGTGTGTGTCATCATTTTAATTAGCTCGTTTTACAGTGGAATTTAAACCCTGGTGGGATTATTCCTTTTATCTTACTGTAGCTAGGCTGAAGTGTGTGTGTGTGTGTGTGTGTGTGTGTGTGTGTGTGTGTGTGTGTGTGTGATAACAAGCCTTTCTCTCCACATTCAGCTGTATATCAGGTGTTTATTTATGGACTTTTCTCTTCTTCTTTAAAGGCTCCACAAAGGCTCCACAGAGATCATCCTTGTCCTGTTTACCTCACTACCGTGACTCGTTTCAGGAAACTAGGCGTATGTCGCACGTCACTACTTCACAGGTGCGGTATTTGAATGTGAACAATTGTTTTGGGCATGAACGCCTTCTGGAACATGTGAACTTCCATGTGCCTTAATAACAAACTTGCATTCCATCCATAAATTGTTAAATTACAAGCCTAGTTGGTTTAGCTATGGAAAAAGTCAGGAAAACTTCCCGCTAGGAGTGATTGGCTCAGATAATGGATGGGCTGGACATGCCGGGAGATGAGTTTGAATTGGTCTGCCATGTAGCATGTTTTTGTCTATAATATGAGCTGTTCAGTACGTGTTGACAGTCCTTTGCTACTTTAATGTTTTTGAAAGATATAACGTTAGCCTACGAGAACTACAAAAGTTTTGCTACTTTTCTCAACAACCTTGATGACCTGAATTTAGCAAGCACTATCGACAGTACAGTTGGAAAAGGTGAAGCCACGGTCAGTGGGAACCGGAGTGATTTGACACAACGCTGGCCAAAAAAAGATGCAGCTACAAACAAGACAGAGTTCAAAGGTTCCAGTCCAGTCTGAAGTGTTCATCCATGTACAGTTGAAGTCAGAGGTTTACAGACACCGTAGCCAAATACATTTAAACTCAGTTTTTCACAATTCCTGACATTTAATCCTAGTAAAAATTCCCTGTCTAAGGTCAGTTTGGATCACCACTTTATTTTAAGAATGTGGAATGTCAGAATAATAGTAGAGAGAATGATTTATTTCAGCTTTTATTTCTTTCATCACATTCCGAGTGGGTCAGAAGTTTACGTACAATCAATTAGTATTTTTAACTTGGATCAAACATTTTGGGTAGCCTTCCACAAGCTTCCCACAATAAGTTGGGTGAGTTTTGACCCATTCCTCCCGACAGAGCTGGTGTCAGGTTTGTAGGCCTTCTTGCTCGCACATGCTTTATTCTGCCCACACATTTTCTATGGGATTGAGGTCATGGCTTTGTGATGGCCACTCCAATACCTTGACTTTGTTGTCCTTAAGCCATTTTGCCACAACTTTGGACATATGCTTGGGGTCATTGTCCATTTGCGACCAAGCTTTAACTTCCTGACTGAGATGATGCTTCAATATATCCACATAATTATCCTGCCTCATGAAGCCATCTATTTTGTGAAGTGCACCAGTCCCTTCTGCAGCAAAGTACCCCCACAACATGATGCTGCCACCCCCGTGCTTCACGTTTGGGATGGTGTCCTTCAGCTTGCAAGCCTCCCCCTTTTTCCTCCAAATGTACCGATGGTCATTATGGCCAAGCAGTTCTATTTTTGTTTCATCAGACCAGAGAACATTTCTCCAAAAAGTATGATCTTTGTCCCCATGTGCAGTTGCAATCTGTAGTCTGGCATTTTTTATGGCGGTTTTGGAGCAGTGGCTTCTTCCTTGCTGAGTGGACTTTCAGGTTATGTCGATATAGGACTCGTTTTACTGTGGATATAGATACTTTTGTACAGGTTTCCTCCAGCATCTTCACAGGGTCCTTTGCTGTTGTTCTGGGATTGATTTGCACTTTTCGCACCAATGTACGTTCATCTCTAGGAGACAGAACGCGTCTCCTTCCTGAGCGGTTTGATGGCTGTGTGGTCCCGTGGTGTTTATACTTGCATACTATTGGCTTTCTATCTAATATTGTTTGAAACATAAACATTTGCATTGCTAGTTATAGCCTAATGTTAGCTAGCTAATGTTGAACCTAGTTTGTTGGCTTTAGCTACCTGCAGATTCATACTACATCTATGACAATGTTTGTATTGGTAGTAGTATGAATTGGGATTATGCCAGTTCATTGTTTAGCTAGCTACCTACATGTCTAAACAAAAGAATCCACTTCGGCTGGATTATTACATGACTCATCAAATTAGCCAGGTGTGTCTGAGGGGGGATTACGGCCATCTATTGTATTTCATGAATATGTTTACACGTGACAGTGTCTAGACTATGTCTCGACAATAGTGACCCATTGACTTAGCTAGATGTGGCTGGGGGGTGCTTATAGCATTTTCTTCACATGACCCATCAATTTAGATAATAATGATAACATATTTATAAAGTATTTTTTATCTGGACACTTTCTGTTGTTGATATTGCTTCTATGTAAGTAAACCACTTCACTGTACTGTTTACACTTTCTGTATGCTGTGCTTGTGATAAGTAAACATAGATTTCATTTGATATAGCGTGTGTTTACCACATGGCCTTACATGTGAATCCTTAAGGAGATGGGTGGGGCTAAGGCTAAAGAGGGTGTGAACAATGCTGAATGGGCGTAGATAAAGAAGAGCATTATAGTAGCTGTACCAACATATTCAAGGACCATTTTCTCAAAAGTGGGGTTTCTCAAAAGTTTATCACCTTTCAAGGCTGAATTTCTTCCCCCATTGTTCCTCAACTGCAGTGTATGATATACCATTTTCTAGCTCTGAGTCTCTACTTTTATCCAACGTAAAACATACCATTTCAAATTTTGATACATAAGACCAAATCAAGGAGGTCGCTCACATATTGTGTGTCTGTGAGAGTGAGAGAGAGAGAGAGAGAAAGCTAGATAGAGAGAGAGACAAGGAGAGAGAGAGAGAGAGAAAGAGAGAGAGAGAGAGAGAGAGAGAGAAAGCTAGAGAGAAAGCTAGAGAGAAAGCTAGAGAGAGAGAGAGACAAGGAGAGCGAGAGAGAGAGAGAGAGAGAGAGAGAGAGAGAGAGAAAGCTAGAGAGAAAGCTAGAGAGAAAGCTAGAGAGAGACAAGGAGAGAGAGACAAGGAGAGAGAGAGAGAGAGAGAGAGAGAGAGAGAGAGAGAGAGACAAGGAGAGAGAGACAAGGAGAGAGAGAGAGAGAGAGAGAGAGAGAGAGAGAGAGAGAGAAGAGAGAGAGAGAAGGAGAAAGAGAGACAAGGAGAGAGAGAGAGAGAGAGACAAGAGAGAGAGAGAGAGAGAGAGAGAGAGAACAAAAGAGACAAACATCAGGAACATGAGCATGTTAAAGTACTGTAGATCTGCTTAAATATAAAACTCTACAGAATCCGCACAGTAACTAATGTATCCGTTAAATCATAAACCACATGATCCTGTATGACTTGGAGAACATTTGCGTGTGTGTTCCACATTCACGTGCTCACACTGTCAAGCATCCATGTATGAGTGTGTGAGCATGCACTTCTCAGTGTGTGTAGGCGCCATAGAATGGACTGGAAATAGCCATGTTAACCTAGCCCTGACACACGCCCACACTCACACTAACCAGCTTTCATTACCACACTGGCACACAGCATCGGTCAGAGAGGACGGCAGACATACTCATTAAAACACAGGAAATAGAATGCATGCATACATATATTCTGCATAAATTATTTTAAACTGTACACACAGAAAATGAAGACAGACACCCGTACACATACAGGAGGCACAACCACACGCGCACGCACTGCCATACACACGCACGTCCCTGCTAACATTCTGAAGATGAGTGATCATAGCAATAAGAGGATGTGGTCAAGGGCCAGTCAATAACCTTGGTTAATCTAATCTCCTAAACTAATAAAACCATCAACACGAACACCTTACAGTATGTAACATAGACCATTATACATCACACATATCCACTGGTCTACAGCCTGCTACTCCTACTGACCAGTCAATACACGTATTACCTACACGTTACTCTATTATGTATGCAACAGGCTGAGCTGTCTCAGGACAACCCTGAGCCTCTACACAGTAGGAGAAAACCACCCCACATGATGACACACTTAACACCCCACCTCCCCAGACACACACACACAGTACGAACCTTACACCTTTAACATTGAACAACATGAGAAACGGAGTAACACCATGCAGACTCCCGAAGGATCTTGTGTCTGTTGTACACGTGCTGTTAGCTCTGTCATTGTCCACTGTGTTCCCCCATGTTCCCCTGAGTTCCCCTGTGGTCCCCTGGGTTCTCCTGTGGTCCCCCATGTTCCCCTGTGGTCCCCTGTGTTCCACTGTGTTCCCCTGTGGTCCCCTGGGTTCCCCTGTGGTCCCCCATGTTCCCCTGGGTTCCCCTGTGGTCCCCTGAGTTTCCCTGTGGTCCCCTGTGTTCCCCTGTGTTCCCCTGAGTTCCCCTGTGGTCCCCTGTGTTCCCCTGTGGTCCCCCATGTTCCCCTGTGGTCCCCTGTGTTCCCCTGTGGTCCCCTGTGTTCCCCTGTGGTCCCCTGTGTTCCCCTGTGGTCCCCCATGTTCCCCTGTGGTCCCCTGTGTTCCACTGTGTTCCCCTGTGTCCCCTTGTGTCTTTTTCTCTGCAGGGATTTCACCTAAATAGGCCTCGTTTTTATTTTTTTATTTACCCTTTATTTAACTAGGCAAGTCAGTTAAGAACAAATTATTATTAACAATGACGACTTACCAAAAGGCAAAAGGCCTCCTGTGGGGACGGAGGCTGGGATATACGTATATATATAAAAAATATAGGAAAAAACGACATTGCTTACACCTTGTAGGTCTTTGTTTTCTCTGTGTCTACAGCCAGTAACAAGAGTCTGGGGTATCATACAGCAGATAAAAACATGCTCAGTCTGTTAGTTTGGAACAAATTACTAATCAATATAGCCTTTAGTTATGTCTGACTTTAACATCCCTCCATTGATCTGGTTACAGAACAAGTAGTGGACAGTTTCTCCATCCCTGTACGTACAATAACACAGCTCTGCTGATGTGTGTAGAAAATACAGGCCTGAAGTTCAGTGCACAATTCATCCCACATACTGTAGACACTTTCAGTAATGCTGTTCTACTCAACCACATTGCTTACACCTATCCTCAGATCTAAAATGACCTACAATAAGTATACATGGGTCTTTCTATAAATAATGGGGCCAATGTGTGACATTGTGATAAACATTTTTAAAAATTTAAAGGAGTTTTCAACATTTCCACATGTAGGGCTACTTAGAGGAATACTGTATATGCAAAATGGCCCATAACTCCACCCTATAGAACTAAATACGACTAGTACTATACATCCTTTAAGCAGGGTTCATACAGACATATATTGGCAAGTCAAATTCAAGGAATTTCAGGGACTTTTTCAAACACTGAATTTCAATTTTCAAGGACCTCAATGTTATACAATTGTATCATTTATATAACTGTACATAAAGGGCCCAATATAGAACCTCCTCTCTCCATTTAAAAATAGTAGGCCATTACCAGTAAGAATACATCTTTTTTTAGGCCTTGCCAATTCATTGATATTAAAATGATTATTACATTCTAAAATATGTGAGAATAACGTGGACCTGCCTAACTAAATCAATTGGATGCATGCAGATTTTGTCTGAAGCCTATGTGGCTAACGCAGGCACACATAATAAAGCCATGAATAGCAGTAGCATTAAACTCACCAAGCCTGTTTTTATACTGAGAACAAGAACAAAAACCAGGCTCCTTTTGTAATGGCAGGCTTTGTATAAAAAGCCAATTAGATTAGATGTTGTTGTTTTTGTTGTTTAAAATGCTGGTACAACATGGAAACCAAAATGTATATGTCATGATATTTAATTATCAGATCATAGTGTGAAGAAGCCCATTATGTAACTTGGCGTCATTATATACAGAATGATTCATAGGAATAGCGTTGGGTGTTGCACAATAGTATATCCTACACAATTGCGCACAGCAGACTCCGTGTCCAATCCGAGGCACAAAAACATGAACATGAACTCGTTACCTTGATGCTTTCTCTGTTGAATCTTATGAGACCCTGCTGTAAAATCAAGCAGACAACACCTTTTTTCCAGGACTTGGGCTGTTAATGCATGGTATGGCTATCACAACAGCCGTTCATCACTTGACTGTCATTCAGAAAATTCCTTCCTGGATCAGATGATGATGTTTGAAAACATCAAGGTGTAGAGTTGTTATGCATTTCTGAGCTCTCAATACAAAAAACGGTCAGACGGCTAGATCCAGGAATCTTACAGGAATCTTACAGGAATCTTACAGGGTTCTTACAGGAATCTTACAGGAATCTTACAGGAATCTTACAGGAATCCTACAGGAATCTTACAGGAATCTTACAGGGTTCTTACAGGAATCTTACAGGAATCTTACAGGAATCCTACAGGAATCTTACAGGAATCTTACAGGGTTCTTACAGGAATCCTACAGGAATCTTACAGGGTTCTTACAGGAATCCTACAGGAATCTTACAGGGTTCTTTTATTTATTTTATTTATTTCACCTTTATTTAACCAGGTAAGCAAGTTGAGAACAAGTTCTCATTTACAATTGCGACCTGGCCAAGATAAAGCAAAGCAGTTCGACACATACAACGACACAGAGTTACACATGGAGTAAAACAAACATACAGTCAATAATACAGTAAAAAAAACAAGTCTATATACAATGTGAGCAAATTAGGTGAGAAGGGAGGTAAAGGCAAAAAAGGCCATGGTGGCAAAGTAAATACAATATAGCAAGTAAAACACTGGAATGGTAGTTTTGCAATGGAAGAATGTGCAAAGTAGAAATAAAAATAATGGGGTGCAAAGGAGCAAAATAAATAAATAAATTAAATACAGTTGGGAAAGAGGTAGTTGTTTGGGCTAAATTATAGGTGGGCTATGTACAGGTGCAGTAATCTGTAAGATGCTCTGACAGTTGGTGCTTAAAGCTAGTGAGGGAGATAAGTGTTTCCAATTTAAGAGATTTTTGTAGTTCGTTCCAGTCATTGGCAGCAGAGAACTGGAAGGAGAGGCGGCCAAAGAAAGAATTGGTTTTGGGGGTGACTAGAGAGCTATACCTGCTGGAGCATGTGCTACAGGTGGGAGATGCTATGGTGACCAGCAAGCTGAGATAAGGGGGGACTTTACCTAGCAGGGTCTTGTAGATGACATGGAGCCAGTGGGTTTGGCGACGAGTATGAAGCGAGGGCCAGCCAACGAGAGCGTACAGGTCGCAATGGTGGGTAGTATATGGGGCTTTGGTGACAAAACGGATTGCACTGTGATAGACTGCATCCAATTTGTTGAGTAGGGTATTGGAGGCTATTTTGTAAATGACATCGCCAAAGTCGAGGATTGGTAGGATGGTCAATTTTACAAGGGTATGTTTGGTAGCATGAGTGAAGGATGCTTTGTTGCGAAATAGGAAGCCAATTCTAGATTTAACTTTGGATTGGAGATGTTTGATATGGGTCTGGAAGGAGAGTTTACAGTCTAACCAGACACCTAAGTATTTGTAGTTGTCCACGTATTCTAAGTCAGAGCCGTCCAGAGTAGTGATGTTGGACAGGCGGGTAGGTGCAGGTAGCGATCGGTTGAAGAGCATGCATTTAGTTTTACTTGTATTTAAGAGCAATTGGAGGCCACGGAAGGAGAGTTGTATGGCATTGAAGCTTGCCTGGAGGGTTGTTAACACAGTGTCCAAAGAAGGGCCGGAAGTATACAGAATGGTGTCGTCTGCGTAGAGGTGGATCAGAGACTCACCAGCAGCAAGAGCGACCTCATTGATGTATACAGAGAAGAGAGTCGGTCCAAGAATTGAACCCTGTGGCACCCCCATAGAGACTGCCAGAGGTCCGGATTCCTGTTCTTACAGGAATCCTACAGGAATCTTACAGGGTTCTTACAGGAATCCTACAGGAATATTACAGGGTTCTTACAGGAATCCTACAGGAATCTTACAGGGTTCTTACAGGGTTCTTACAGGGTTCCAATTTAACTGTCACATGTACTCCCTCGCCAGGTTTACTGACCACCAGTCCCGGCAACCCATCTTTACACACACCTGGCAACCTTCATTACGTACACCGCATCTCATCATCAGTCACGCCTGGACTTCATTTCTACCTTATATAGTACTCTTCTGTTAGTAGTCATCAGGTAGTATTACTTGTGTTTCCATATCAGACGCTGCTCTTCTCTTGTATTGTTCCATGTTCATTATTATTAAACTCACTAACTGCACTTGTTTCCTGCCTCGCTGCGCCTACGTTACATGAACTGATTAATGCTTAACTGATGATAGAATGACAACTTACACTGCCATAAATGCAAGGACAGAAAAGTTATGTTTTATGTCCCACAATTTTGGACAAATCCATCAAGACAGCAAGCACAAACATAGGTTTTAAATCAGCTTGTGTATTTGTTTGGATATAGCTACAATATGTTCCCCGTTACATCTTAATGACATGAAAGAAAATGGCAGATTATTATCAATGACTTGTCAACAGCTGTAACAGGTTTTCCAGTGTAGTTTATAGAAAGACCATATACAGTGTACTGTAGCTGTACAGGAGCAGACATTAGGTTCCCAGGTATATTCACAGTACCAGCCAGTCAGACACAGTCTCCATCCTGATAGAGGATACACAGCACATCATGCCTGTCCACAGCTAAAATACTACTCTGGCTTTATCAATAAGTGGCCATCTAATCGCCCCCCAGTTCAATTTGAACTGAATATAGCCCTGCCCACCCACCGCAAAAACAGCTTAGCACTGGGCAGCCAGGCGAAAAATGGCTGCCACCACACCCATCACCTCGGAATGAGATGAGCTAGCAACCAATATTTTGTCTGTTTTCAGGGATGTGGTGGGGGCGTCGAAGAGATTGTTGTTGACTGTGACCCCCTATATTATTGAAAGGGTAGGATGGGGACCAACCCAAGCAATAGGAGAAATGTACATTTCTCCAAGATATTTTCAGTGTTCGTGGATATAAAATCAAATCAAAATCAAATCAAATTGTATTTGTCACATGCGCCGAACACAACAGGTTTAGACCTTAACGGGAAATGCTTACTTACAAGCCCTTAACCAACAATGCAGTCCAAGAAATAGAGTTAAGAAAATGTCTCCCCGTGTTCCTGGAAATGTAACAAAAATATTTCCTCAAATTGATGTGCCTCTTAGAGTGGGAAGACATTCACTTTGGGCAATATCCCCATATTTCAGCTTAAGTGTTGCAGCAGGGATATTTTTTAGGAATAAGAAAGACGATGAATGATGCAATATTTTCACGCTAGAGGGAGAGTATTGCGCTTCAAATTAGACAGGTGGCAGAGAAGGGGAATGCGGAGGAGAGAAATAAATCCGCAGGAATTTACCACTAATGAGTGGTAGAGCGAGAGGATTCTACTTCTCCAGCAGAGAGTGGGAGAAAGGGAGAGAGAGTGACAGGAGGAGAATGAAAGATGGATATAGTAGAGAAGACTGAGATGAGGAAAGAGAGTGCTGGATAGAGATTGGGAGGGATTAGATGAAAAGCAGGTAACAGACATAGACTGTCAGATAGAGGGAGGTAGAGAGAACACATGCACTCAGACGAAAACACACACACACTGTTCTATCGGCTGTCACGCTGGAGGTCCTCCTGAGATGAGTTCTGCTGTGCAATATCCATGCTTCCGGGTCAGTGCTCAGCCAATCCCGCTGCCCCATCCAACTGACAGACAGCGGCAGGTCTCTCCCTCGCTCCACCTGAGTGGCTCACCCTGCGAGGGCCCACAGACAGACAGGAAATGTCAGAGCCTGGCCCCGTGCACCACAACCACCAAGACTAATCATGCACCCTATACCCAAACTAGCCTGCATACTACCGTGTATCTGTCAGACTGGGAATCAAACGACAGAGAGGTGAGAGAGCTGTGGGACAGTTTAAACTAGGAGAGAGAGAGGGTGAGATGAGGGAGGGAGAGGAAGGAGAGTAGGCAGAAATGGAGAAAAAGAGAGCGAGACTGTTTGAGGAGAGACACCTGGACAGGAGATGGGGAGGAAGGTGAAAGAGGTAGATAGAGCATTTGAATGAACACTTGCAAGTAACAAATCAAAAATAAAGACAGGAGACATGTCTCACGTGGCTAGTTGATAGAGAGAGGGAACCGTGTTCGAGATGAGAACATGTCGTTTGTTTCATGTCCGTGGTTCACCCCTTTCACCGATTGACACGGGAGCCTTAACATTACATAGTCTGGAATTGATTTCAGAGGCTGAAAGCCCATTCATTTCCATCTGTTTGAACCTGATGGAGTGAGGCTGATAGGCAAGCTATAGATAGCGCCATTATCACACAGCTATCCCAAGAGAGACCAAAGACCACATGACACCATCGATTTACAAACTCCTTACATTATTACCAATGTGCATGTTGCCCTCTACTACCATAGGGGGCACATGAACATATGAAGGTACTCACACACACGCACACACAAACGCGCGTGCACACACACACACACGCACGTGCACACACGTATGCACGCAAGCACACAGACACACACACACACGCACACGCACGCACACACACACACACACTGGCCTACATACTGTGGCTTATCTCCCCTGTGTCCTGAGGTGTTTGTGTTTGTGTTTCCTCTTTTTAGGAGTAACAGGCGAGGTCATCGCGTATTCCCCCTGGAGTGCTGTGTATTGTGCATCGCAGGAGAGAGGCGTTTGATCTAGCGTTGGAAACAGGAACTAAATGTAAACATGCCAAACGCCTGCACCCCGGGGGAAATCAGCCCTATGAGGACGTGGCGGGACACATTCAGAGTAGGATGTGTCACACGCTTCAATGGGCCTACTACCGTAAGAGGTACATTACTGCACAGGCTAGGTGAGCAAAACACTACAGACACTACAAAAACAGGGAACGATCCAATGTGAACCAGACAGACAGGAAAAAGTGGGTGAAAAATGTCATCAAAGTTGTAAAGTAGGATTTAGATGGAAGAGCACACAGACTCAGAAAAACACATCTGGGAAGTGGCCATTTCTAAGTAGGAAGTCATCAGGACCAGTGGTTGCCGACATACATTAGATCATTCTAAGTGTTCTGACAAGAGGCTTGCGCTCCTGCTTTAACACACACACACACACACACACACACACACACACACACACACACACACACACACACACACACACACACACACACACACACACACACACACACACACACACACACACACACACACTCTAAATCAATGCTTATAGCCTACCGTTCTCCAATCAGGCCCCCTGCATAGCTAGGAGGAGCTGATCTAGTCTGGAGCCTGAGCTCAAACAGCAACGCCAGAAGCGAGGCTAAATTACATTGTAAACAAACTGGCTGATGACTAATGTAACAGTTCTCAACACACAGGAAGTAGAATTAGAACTGGGGGAGTAATCCTTCACTACTTGGCTGCTGATTGGAGTAATGATTGGGGGAACAGGTAGCCTGTTAGAAGTGGTAGCCCTGATTTCTGCTACAAGCTCTCAGTCTCATGTCAGAATTAGATGTTCATCCATGTTTCTCAAACGTCAAATTTTGAAGTGTTTAGGGTTAAGTTAAGGCATTAACTCCAAATTCTCAAGGTTATGGTTAAGGTTTGGGATAGGCTTAAAACTAAAATATCAAAAACAACTTGCTATCGGATTCAAATATGCAAAATAGGCCCATGCTTACGTACGTCCACCAGACCACTGTACCACTGCAGTTCACAATTCTCTGGCGGAACATGAGAATTCTTGATGATACTTGATGGTATGAGGTCGGTTGGCTTGCTGAGCCTTCCCAAACCAAAGCCCTAACTTTAAACACTCAGAATGAATGCCTAAATGATTTATCTTTGAGTGGTTTCGGGTTAACTCTATGACCACTATAACCACGAATGAATGCGTCAAAGATAGACGTTCATCCCATAATACGTAGAATTTAGAAGGGAAACTAAGACATCTCGTTGAGTCATCAGGACCAGTGGTCGCCGCCATATGTTTAACATTCTAAGTGTGCTGACAAGAGGCTTATACACCTGCTTTAAACCCTGTTCAATCAGTGTATAAAACATGAATTAAACACCCCCACACACACAAACATGGCATTCAAAATCAATGCCAATCTCCAGAGATCTATATATAATTACAAAATGTTCATGTCCATAACAATTTGGAGTCGTTGTCCAAAAGGCGGGGAGGCAGATGACACGCTTAGGTCCAAAATAAGCCCATAGAAATGCATTGGGCTTATTTTGGACAGATTTTGGCCAGAGTGAAACTCTCGCTTCACCTCTGCCATCGCCCACCGTTCTGCCTGGTGTAAGTGGTGTCGCCCCAGACCTGATTTCTGTCCTGCAGGGGCAGACTGAAGGGGTTAGCTTTTAGGCAGTTTGGCATAAAGTCAAATAGATTATGTTTAGTGAGATTGGCATGAAGTCAAATACATGTTGTTTAATCAGATTGGCATAAAGTCAAAAAGATGTTGTTTAGTCAAACTGGCATGAAGTCAAATACATGTTGTTTAGTCTTGTTGGCATAGATATTGTGTCACGGCTGTTAAAATAAGAGGACCAAGGTGCAGTGTGGTGAGCGTACATATTCTTTATTTAAGATGACGCTGACAAAACCAATAAACACTACAAACAAATTGTGACGCTAAAGGCTATGTGCCCTAAACAAAGTCAACTTCCCACAAACACAGGTGGGAAAAAGGGCAGCCTAAGTATGGTTCTCAATCAGAGACAACGATAGACAGCTGTCCCTGATTGAGAACCCTACCCGGCCAAAACATAGAACTACACAACATAGAACATAGAATATCCCCCCCAACTCACTCCCTGACCAAACCAAAATAGAGACATAAAAATAATCTAAGGTCAGAGTGTGACATGTTTAGTCTTGTTGTCATGAAGTCAAATAGATGTTGTTTAGTCTTGTTGGAATGAAGTCAAATAGATGTTGTTTAGGCTTGTTGTCATGAAGTCAAATAGATGTTGTTTAGTCTTGTTGGCATGAAGTCAAATAGATGTTGTTTAGTCTTGTTGGAATGAAGTCAAATAGATGTTGTTTAGGCTTGTTGTCATGAAGTCAAATAGATGTTGTTTAGTCTTGTTGGAATGAAGTCAAATAGATGTTGTTTAGGCTTTTTGGCATGAAGTCAAATAAATGTTGTTTAATCTTGTTGGCATAAAGTCAAATAGATGTTTATACTTGTTGGCATGAAATCAAATAGATAAAGTTGTGACCCAGTAGGTGGGACGCTGGATAAATGGATAAGTGTAACGGCGTTCTTAGTTTGTGGAAAGAGAGTCGGACCGAAATGCAGCGTGTAGGTTACTCATGACTTTAATGAAAGAATATAGCGATACATGAAAATAACTGAATGAATACAAAACAACAAACGGAACGTGAATACTAATTACAGCCTATCTGGTGAACACTCCACAGAGACAGGGACAATCACCCACGAAATACAAAGTGAACTCAGGCTACCTAAATACGGTTCCCAATCCGAGACAACGAGAATCACCTGACTCCAATTGAGAACCGCCTCAGGCAGCCAAGCCTAACTAGACACACCCCTAATCATACACAATCCCAATGCTAAACAAACCCCAATACGCACCCAACACATAAACCCATGTCACACCCTGGCCTGACCAAAATATATAAAGAACACAAAACATATACAATGACCAAGGCGTGACAGAACCCCCCCCCCCTAAGGTGCGGACTCCCGGACGCACCTCAAAACCATAGGGAGGGTCCGGGTGGGCGTCTGTCCATGGTGGCGGCTCCGGCTCGGGACGTGGACCCCACTCCATTAATGTAATAGTTCTTCCCCTTCGCGTCCTGGGATAATCCACCCTCTCCGCCGACCATGGCCTAATAGTCCTCACCCAGATCCCCACATAACTGAGGAGCCGCTCGTAACAGAGGTGCAGCTCGGGACAGAGGGGCAGCTCGGGACAGAGGGGCAGCTCGGGACAGAGGCAGCTCGGAACTGAGGGGAAGCCCAGTACTGAGAGGAAACCCAGCACTGAGAGGAATCCCAGTACTGAGAGGCAGCCCAGTACTGAGATGATGCTCAGGCAGGTAGTAGGCTCCGGTAAATCCTGGCTGGCTGGCGGAACTGGAAGATTCTGGTTGACAAGCAGATCTGGAAGATTCTGGTTGTCTGGCAGATCTGGAAGATTCTGGTTGTCTGGCAGATCTGGAAGATTCTGGTTGTTTGGCAGATCTGGAAGAGACTGGTTGTCTGGCAGATCTGGAAGAGACTGGTTGTCTGGCAGATCTGGAAGAGACTGGTTGTCTGGCAGATCTGGAAGAGACTGGTTGTCTGGCACTTCTGGCGGATCCTGGCAGACTGGCGGCGCTGGGCAGACTGGCGACGCTGGGCAGACGGGGAGCACTGGCGGCGCTGGGCAGACTGGGAGCACTGGCGGCGCTGGGCAGACTGGGAGCACTGGCGGCGCTGGGCAGACTGGGAGCACTGGCGGCGCTGGGCAGACTGGGAGCACTGGCGGCGCTGGGCAGACTGGAGACTCCGGCAGCGCAGGAGAGGAGAAAGGCTCCGACAGCGCTAAACAGGCGGGAGACTCCGGCAGCGCAGGAGAGGAGACAGGCTTTGGCTGCGCTAAACAGGCGGGAGACTCCAACAGCGTAGGAGGGAAGGAAGGCTCTGGCTGTGTAGAACAGGCAAGGCGCACTGAAGGCCTGGTGCGTGGTGCTGGAACTGGTGCTACCGGATCGAGGACACGCACAGGAAGCCTGGTGCGGGGAGCTGCTACCGGAGGACTGGTGTGTGGAGGTGGCTTTGGATAGACCGGACCGTGCAGGCGCACTGGAGCTCTTAAGCACCGAGCCTGCCCAAGCTTACCTGGCTCGATGCCCACTCTAGCCCGGCCAATACGAAGGGCTGGTATGTACCACACCGGGCTATGCACCCGCACTGGAAATACCGTGCGCTCCATAGCATAACACGGTGCCTGCCCGGTCTCTCTAGCCCACCGGAAAGCACAGGGAGTTTGCGCAGGTCTCCTACCTGGCATAAACATACTCCCTTCTAGCCTCCCCCAATAATTTTTTTGGGGTTGCTTTACAGGGCTTCCTTGCCAACCGTGTTCCCTCGTATCGTCGGCTCCTATCTAGGGCTGCCTCTGCTTCTTCCTTGGGACGGCGATATTCTCCCGGCTGCGCCCAGTACTGAGAGGAAACCCAGTACTGCTCCTCACAATTAACAGGGAGAGCAGGCTCAGGTCTGAATCCTGACTCAGTCACTCTCCCTCTGAGCCCTCCCCAATTTAAATATTTGGGGTTTTCCTTTTTTGACTTTCGCCAGTTTTCGAATCCCAGGCGGGCTCTGCGTCGCCCACCGTGATTTTTCCTTTTCCAGTTTTCACGCCGCTCGGTCCGTTTGTGGTGGGTGATTCTGTAACGGCGTTCTTCGTTTGTGGAAAGAGAGTCGGACCGAAATGCAGCGTGTAGGTTACTCATGACTTTAATGAAAGAATATAGCGATACATGAAAATAACTGAATGAATACAAAACAACAAACGGAACGTGAATACTAATTACAGCCTATCTGGTGAACACTCCACAGAGACAGGGACAATCACCCACGAAATACAAAGTGAACTCAGGCTACCTAAATACGGTTCCCAATCCGAGACAACGAGAATCACCTGACTCCAATTGAGAACCGCCTCAGGCAGCCAAGCCTAACTAGACACACCCCTAATCATACACAATCCCAATGCTAAACAAACCCCAATACGCACCCAACACATAAACCCATGTCACACCCTGGCCTGACCAAAATATATAAAGAACACAAAACATATACAATGACCAAGGCGTGACAATAAGCTTATAAATATTGTGTGATACTTCTGTTAAGTATTTGAAAGGAATTCTTTAGCAGAGAAAAACGTAAATGTACTGAACAAAAATATAAACGCAACGTGTAAGGTGATGGTCCCATATATCGTGAGCTGATTTAAAACATCTCAGAAATCCTCCATACACACAAAAAGCTTATTTCTCCAATTGTTTTTGCACAAATTTGTTTACATCCCTGTTAGTGAGCTGAGGAGTATTTCTGTCGTTAATAAAGCCCTTTTGTGGGGAAAAACTAATTCTGATTGGCTGGCCCTGGCTCCCAAGTGGGTGGGCCCGGCTCCTGAGTGGGTTGGCATATGCCCTCCCAGGCCCACCCATTGCTGTGCCCCTGCTCATTCATGTGATATCCACAGTTCATAGTTTAACTTTATGAAGTTCAGGATGGCACCGATAGAGATGGCAGCTTCACTTCAAGTCCTTAGG
Source organism: Oncorhynchus nerka (assembly GCF_034236695.1). Lineage (NCBI taxonomy): Eukaryota > Metazoa > Chordata > Actinopteri > Salmoniformes > Salmonidae > Oncorhynchus > Oncorhynchus nerka. Next base: position 52,330,106 of record NC_088418.1, on the reverse strand, counting down.
AAACTGTGCAGTATTTTGTTTTTTTAAATGTATTGTCTCTTACATAGTTATTCCAGAAAACCTTTAGTGTTATTACATACAGCCGGGAAGAACTATTGGATATCCGAGAGACGTCAACTTATCAGCACAACCAGCACTACGACCAGGAATACGACTTTCCCAAAGCAGATCCTTTGTCAGCACCTCCCAGGGCATTTGAACTGTTTCCAGAGGCGGACCCAAAACAACGCCATCGGAGGAGAGTGTGCCGGAGCGGTCTTCTATTGAGGCTTCGGATGCGCGCAGACAACCCACCGTTTCCGAGGATATTACTCACTAATGTCCAGTCCCTAGTTAACAAAGTTGACGAAATTAGGGCAAGAGTTGCTTTCCAAAGAAATCAAATCAAATTGATTTATATAGCCCTTCGTACATCAGCTGATATCTCAAAGTGCTGTACAGAAACCCAGCATAAAACCCCAAACAGCAAGCAATGCAGGTGTAGAAGCACGGTGGCTAGGAAAAACTCCCTAGAAACGCCAAAACCTAGGAAGAAACCTAGAGAGGAACCAGGCTATGTGGGATGGCCAGTCCTCTTCTGGCTGTGCCGGGTGGAGATTATAACAGAACATGGCCAAGATTTTCAAATGTTCATAAATGACCAGCATGGTCAAATAATAATAATCACAGGCAGAACAGTTGAAGCTGGAGCAGCAGCATGGCCAGGTGGACTGGGGACAGCAAGGAGTCAAAGAGAGAAAGAGAGAATTAGAGTGAGCATACTTAAATTCACACAGGACACCGGATAGGACAGGAGAAGTACTCCAGATATAACAAACTGACCCTAGCCCCCCGACACATAAACTACTGCAGCATAAATACTGGAGGCTGAGACAGGAGGGGTCACGGGATTGTGACATACTCTGTTTCATGGATAGCTGGGGACATGCTGTCGGAGTCCCTACAGCCAATTGTATGTTCAGTGCAACGCACCTACTGGAACAAACATCTCTCTGGTAAGAAGAAGGTATGTTTCATGATTAACAACTCATGGTGTAATTGTGTCAACATACAAGAACTCAAGTCCTTTTGTTCACCTGACCTAGAATTCCTCACAATCAAATGCCGACCGTATTATCTCCCAATACAACTCTCCTTGGTTATCGTCACAGCCGTGTATATCCCTCCGCAAGAGGATACCAATACGGCCTACAAGGAACTTCACTGGACTTTATGCAAACTGGAAAACATATATGCTGAGGCTGCATTTCTTGTACCTGGGGATTGTAACAAAGCTAATCTGAGAAAAAGGCTACCTAAATTCTATCATATTGATTGCAGTACACGAGTGAGTAACACCCTCGACCACTGCTACTCTAACTTCCGCGATGCATACAAGGCCTTCCCCCGCCCTCCTTTTGGCAAATCTGACCATGACTCCATCTTGTTGCTCCCCTCCTATAGGCAGAAACTAAGTTAATAAGGAAGTGTATAGGAGATGTTGTACCCACTGTGACTATTAAAACCTTCCCAAATAGAAACTGTGGAGTGATGGCAGAATTCGCGCAAAACTGAAAGCACGTACCACCGCATTTGATCATGGCAAGGCGACTGGAAACATGACCGAATACAAACAGTGTAGTTTTTCCCTCCTTAAACGTTTTACTCACATCGGCCACGGAGAAGGAGAGCCCACAGTCTTTGGTAGTGGGCCGTGTTGGTGGCACTGTATTGTCCTCAAAGCAAAAATAAGTTGTTTAATTTGTCTGGGAGCAAGACGTCGATGTCCGCGACAAGGCTGTTTTTCTTTTGTAATCCGTGATTGTCTGTAGACCCTGCCACATACGTCTCGTGTTTGAGCGTTTGAATAATGACGCTTTGCTTGTTTGATTGCCTTAAAACCTCTCTAGGCTAGGGGAAGGTATTTTCACATCCAGATGAAAAGCGTGCCCAAAGTAAACTGCCTGATACTCAGGCCCAGAAGCTAGGATATGCATATTATTAGTAGATTTGGATAGAAAACACCTTTCTAAAACTGTTTGAATAATGTCTGTGAGTATAACAGAACTTATTTGGCAGGCGAAACCCAGAGGACAAACCATCCAGGAATTTTTGTTTTTTGAGGTCACTCTCTTTTCAATGGGATTTCAAGCACTTGCTTGCAGTTCCTATTGCTTCCACTAGATGTAAACCGTCTTTAGAAATTGGTTGATGTTTTTCCTTTGAGCAATTAAGAATTAGGGCTGTTCAGAACGAGGGTTGAGTCTAGTATACTGTTTGTTAGGGGGGCACGACCTGAAAGCTCCACTTTGTTTTTATCCGCTATTGAACGCCGTTTATCCCGTCTTAAATTTGATCGATTATTTACGTTAAAAAATACCTAAAGTTGTATTAGAAAAGTTGTTTGAAATGTTTGGACAAAGATTACAGGTAACTTATTAGATAATTTGTAGTCATGTTGGGAGAGTTGGAACCGGTGTTTTTCTGAATCAAACATGCCAAATAAATGGACATTTTGGGGATATAATGATGGAGTTTATCAAACAAAAGGACCATTTGTGATGTTTATGGGACATTTTGGAAGGCCAACAGAAGAAGATCTTCAAAGGTAAGACATGAATTATATCATTATTTTGGAGTTTTGTGTCGCGCCTGGCGGGTTGAAATATGATTGTCATGTGTCTGTATGATGGGGTGCTGTCCTCAGATAATCGCATGGTTTCCTTTTGTCATAAAGCCTTTTTGAAATCTGACATGGTGGCTTGATTAACAAGAAGTTAAACTGTATTTTGGTGTATTGCACTTGTGATTTTATGAAAGTTAAATATTTCTAATAATTTATTTTCAATTTCGCGCTCACCGGAACGTCTAGCCGTAACAGGTTTTAAATGTGTTAACCCTCGCAAGGCTGCTGGCCCAGACGGCATCCCTAGCCGCGTCCTCAGAGCATGTGTGTTTACGGACATCTTCAATCAATCCCTATCCCCGTCTGCTGTCCCCACATGCTTCAAGATGGCCACCATTGTTCCTGTTCCCAAGAAAGCTATGGTAACTGAACTAAATGACTATCGCCCCGTAGCACTCACTTCTGTCATCATGAAGTGCTTTGAGAGATTAGTCAAGGATCATATCACCTCCACCCTACCTGTTACCCTAGACCACACTCCAATTTGCTTACCACCCAAATAGGTCCACAGACGATGCAAATGCCATCGCACTGCAAACTTCCCTATCCCATCTGGACAAGAGGAATACCTATGTAAGAATGCTGTTCATCGACGACAGCTCAGCATTCAACCCCATAGTACCCTCCAAACTCATCATTAAGCTTGAGACCCTGGGTCTCGACCCCACCCTATGCAACTGGGTCCTGGACTTCCTGACGTGCCGCCCCCAAGTGGTAGGAAACAACATCTACACTCTGCTGATCCTCAACACTGGAGCCACACAAGAGTGCATTCTCAGCCCTCTCCTGTGCTCCCTGTTCACCAACGACTGCGTGGCCATGCACACCTCCAACTAAATCATCAAGTTTGCCGACGACACTACAGTGGTAGGATTGATTACCAACAACGACGAGACAGCCGACAGGGAGTGTGGTGTCAGGAAAGTAACCTCTCACTCAATGTCAGCAAGACAAAAGAGATGATCGTAGACTTCAGGAAACAGCAAAGGGAGCACCCCACTATCCACATCGATGGGACAGCAGTAATAATGCCACTTTAAGAATGTTTAACCATCTCACATTACTCATCTCATATGTATATACCGTATACTGTATCCTTCACTATCTATTCTTTACTATCTACTGCGTCTTATCCACTCTGTCACTGCTCATCTATATATTTTATACTTATATGTTTTCATCCCATTCCTTTACTAGATTGTGTGTATTAGGTTTTGTTGTGGAATTGTTGGATATTACCTGTTAGATACTGCTGCACTGTCGGATCTAGAAGCATAAGCATTTTGCTACACTCGCTAACCATGTGTATCTGACCAATACAATTTGATTTGAGATTAGAGCCTAATGAAATCATTTCAATTGACTGATTTTCTTATATGAAATTGTTGCGTGTTGCATTTATATTTTTGTTCAGTATAAATATGAACTTTGTCTGAACAACATTCTCAAGCTCTGTCTCCTCTCACACAGGGACACACACAAATGTGCACATACACACACAATGACAGGACTGTCTTGTGAGTGTGTGACACTTGCTGGACATTTCATCAATTTTGTACTTCTAACCAGAGAAGATGTGTCATAGCTAGAGGAAACACAAATCTTCTCTCTCTCTCTCTCTCTCCCCCCCCCCCCCCCCTCTCTCTCTCTCAGAAAACACACACTTGCTTCCTATGGCCACCCTTCTCCAGACTGCGGAGAGTGACAATCCACTCTCCTCCTCCTTTGAGTGCTTAGAGTACTCATCTGAGAGAAACAGACCGTGTTGACACACTTAGCTCTATTCAGTCCAGCTCTCCGCTGTGTGATACACGCTCCATCAGTGGTGATTTCAGCGTGTACATCTTGGTGGTGCAAAAAAAAGTGTATGCATCCCAGCAAAACCACTACACAATACATGAATTGCACTATAACGGTGAAAAGTGGTGCCCACAAACTGTTAGGGCCTACATAAAGCTGTTCCAACAGCAGAGCTTTCTTTTCAGCACCATGGAGTGAATCCTTACCACCGCTGCACCTGGCTATCAGCGGAGCCTTGTCTGGCAACGAAACAGTTCATTCAGCCTCATTTACTGCCTTTAAAAAAAACATGGCTGACATGGCTGACTTGCTTAAATAAATGTGGTTTGTACTGTCATTTGATATGTACCAACTTTGGCATAAGGAAACAATGACTGGATAAGAGGTAATCCGTAATTTCAATGAAGACATTAATGAGCGAGCTAAAATGGACGTAGTCAATATATCTATTTGTTCAGCACTTTCGAAATGTATAGTGACAGAATTCAGAACATGGGCCGTTCTTACAGTATTCTCCCTGTACACCAAGTCAGAACCGTAGGATAAATTAAGGGGGCATATAAGCAAACAATGAAAGCTCTTACAAGATATGATGATGACATTTCTGTAAAACAGGCTATAGGTTACATATGCATCACCAAGTCAGAACAGTAGGCTAAGTTATGAGGGGGAAATGGGTGAGGCACATGGGCTACTAACAGCTTACTACACAACATACGCTTAGTATTACTTTCTTAGTTACGGTATACATATCTCCGTGGCATTTTGCATAATTTATGCACTAAGCATACAATAAGTATTTGGACCTTGTTGTGCTGTGCTCACTTGAATAGGAAGGTGGCGTGGTGTTCCTTCTTGTGGGAAAACTTTGTCATCAAAGTCTGGCATTCTCTGGATTTATGGTGCTTTCAAGAGAACTGCGAACTCTGAAAATAACAAGGTTGAATCATGATGTCAGTGATCTTCAGGTCGGAGCTCTAGAAAGAGGCCCGAGTTCCCAAATTGGATGACTGTTCAAAACGCATTGTCCGAGTTGGAGCTTGTTTTTTTCCGAGTTTCCAGTTGTCTTGAACTCACTGAAATTTGAGATTTCCCAGTTCCGAGTTTCCAGTTATTTTGAATGCGGAAGAAGTCATGCGGGATTGACAGCACGGACAATGTATTCAACATTCCCTGGCCCATGGTGTTGCAGGTGAATGTTGTGGCCTTTAAACCCAGAATTGGACCGCACACACTCTCCACCGAATAGCAGGCTAGTGATTGTTTTGCAACGCTTGCAGTTAGACACTGATTCCTTCTGTAACGTCTGCTTCCAACTCACACTCTCAAACATGTAGATCCGCTGAACGCAGCCCACGCTCCAGATCCCAATCACCTGAATTCTGATCACCTGTTCACACACCTGTATGTCATCACCACACACCATTTAGTTCTGTTCTTTGCACCCCATCATTGTGAGGTATTGTTTGTTTTGTGACACACTGCTATTCAGAGCACTGGTTTTCTCGTAATGTTATCCTCCCTTGTATGATCGTTTTTGCCTGCCTCACTAACGTCGCCTTTTGCATATTCCCTGTCTGTACTTTAGCCTATCGGATTTCCTGTTATCAACCTATTGCCTGATCTCCCAGACAACGTTACTAGCCTTTTCCCTGCCTGTTCTGTTGCCTTTATGGACCCCCTGTGTATGACCTTCTGCCCGCCCCTGGACCCAGCTACCTGCCTTCTAATGTGGTCCTTTACAAATAAACACCTGGGCTTGAAACCAGCTTTCTGTCTCCCATCGTTTTCATTACACCTTGCAACCACTCATTGTTGAATTTGCGATTTCCAACTTGTTGTAAAATGCTATGTACAATGGCCGATGAGCACCGAAACATTTTATCTATAGTTTATCTTCATATGACAACGATTGAAAAGGATTTGCCAGTAGATTGTCGACTTGATTCATCATAATGACTGCTTGTCTAGCTTGCCAGCTACGATCTTGAAAGTCTGATGTTGACAGTCCAATCAAAGATACGGTAAATATAACGTTATTTTACATAATTGTATCTGTGGCCAATGACCTTGAGCCTTCTTGGATGGGCACTTCTAATGTAAATCTATGGCAGCAGCCAAGTGGCTTGAACTTTCTAGCTCTCCCTGTAGATTTTGCTGTGATGTAGTGTCCACATGTGTGACAGAACACTGAGCCAATCATGGTTTAACTAGAGAACATTGCCAACTTCTACACTATTTTCCGCTGGCTGCCCCTCCACCACAGAAAGCTTGGCTGAAACAGCTGCATTTTGGAGCTGCCTTACTCAATTAAGCAAAAAAGAGACCATGTTTGTATGCGGCTTTATAAACTCAATTATTTGTTGTTATTGTTTGCAAACTGATATGTGACACGTATTCATGCCAAAATGAATGACAGGTCACCACTGTGCTCCACAATGTCGACTCTGTGTCCTCTTTCTGATGGAAGATGAATATCAATTGCATCTATCACAATGTTTTTACAATCAAGCAGTAGCCCTGACTCCTGCACATGTTCTCTACTCACACTGAATAATCTACACAACAAACAGCCTGGTGACTTCATGCTAAGACATTCAACTGTAAGGCTAGAGTGTGATCGTCTTCCCTGGGACCTAAACCATCGCAAAACAAGCATTTGACTACAGCACACACACACACACACACACACACACACACACACACACGCACATGCTCCTCTAAAATCACCAAACTACAGTGTGTGTGAGTGAGGGATGATTAGTCACACCGTGAGATTGCGGGCGTGTGCATGTGCGTACACTTGTGTATGTACGTGTGTTTGTGTGTGCATGTGCCTTCATGCGCTCGTGTCTGTCCTCCTGTGAGTGTGTGTCGGCAGTTGCACTGGTGCGTTTGTTAAACAAATATTGAAAGGCTGGGAGAAATGTGCAGGTAATTACAGAGCCTCAGGTATGTCTGGGATCAAGATGGTAGAAACAGCTAGGTTAAAACAGGGAGATGAGACTCTCCACTACTCTGAATGACAACGACAATATCAAATTACCAGTCGTGCCGAACACAATCAAGTAGCATGTAGCTACAAACTGATCATTAACCCCCCCAATCACTCACACCCAGCTAAACTCACCCACACGCTCAGAGATGAAGGCTTCGTTAGATAGGCAGCACGCTTTTGTTGTTTTGAAATTGTCAGAATCTGTGTTTTTGTCGGCAGTTGGATGCTGCCTGTCGTCATCATGTAGGGCAATTAAAATAATTTGAATAAAGAGCTGGAGAAATTGCCACACACCCACGCACAAGCACACACACACACACACACACACACACACACACACACACACACACACACACACACACACACACACACACACACACACACACACACACACACACACACACACACACACACACACACACACACACACACACACACACACACACACACACACACACACACACACACACACACTATTTCTGTAGAATACAGGACAATTATGAAAGTGATGCCTGGCTGAGGGCAGCCCTCTGCACTTCACTAGCTACCTCAGGGGCCATAGTAATGCTAATATAGACTGACTAGTCTTTGATGAGCTGCTCACAAAGACTGTCCTAATGATGGACCCATGATAGAATCACAAATAATGAGCACTGAAATGACTACAACTCCCAGAAACCACCTCTCCCCCATGAGTTTACCACTTTAATGAGGTCATAGGTCATATCTGGAAAACACATTTTCAACACACTTTGTATAACATTTTCAGAGTGAAAAAGTGATGTAGAACTGCTCTGAGGGGAATCAGCCTCTATCTTGCATGGTTAGTTTTTTGTAGTGATAAAATCTGAGTGTGTGCTCATTCCAGTCCTGATGCGTACCTAATGTGCTACAGTAGATGCTATGTACTCTGCTGTATGTATGTAGCGCTTCGCTAGTCTGCTCCAATTCCCTCACAGGGGGCTGATTGTGATACGGGCTGTGGATTGTAACACAGAACATCAACATAACTCTCAAGTCAAATTACTTCAAAGAGCCACAATCAGGGTGAAACTTTCACGCTGCCATACAGAGCTGTGAGGGAGAGACTCTTCATGTTTATCCATCCTGAAAATAACTCTCTCTCTCTCTGTCTCTTTCTCCCACCCTTTCTATTTTTTCTCTCTCTCTCACTTCATTCCTTCATTCTTCCCACTTCTCTCTTTCCCCTTCTTGGTATCTCTCCCTTTCTCTCAGTTTATTTATGTATGAGCACTTTGTAACATCTGCTGAACAACAACCTCTCCCTCAACGTGATCAAGACAAAGTAGATGATTGTGGACTACAGGAAAAAGATGATCGAGCATTCTCATCGACGGGGCTGCAGTGGAGCAGGTTGAGAGCTTCAAGTTCTTTGGTGTCCACTTCACCAACAAACTTACATGGTCAAAACACACCATGACAGTCGTGAAGAGGGCACAACAAAACCTATTCCCCCTCAGGAGACTGAAAAGATTTGGCATGGGCTCTCAGATCCTCAAAAGTTTCTACAGCTGCACCATTGAGAGCATCCTGACTAGTTGCATCACTACCTGGTATGGCAACCGCTCAGCCTCCGACCGCGGATAGTGTGAACGGCCCAGTACAGCCCAGTACATCACTGGGGCCAAGCTTCCTGCCATCCAGGACCTCTATACCAGGCGGTGTCAGAGGAAGGACCTAAAATTTGTGAAAGACTCTGCCCACCCTAGTCATAAACTGTTCTCTCTGCTTCCACAGGGCAAGCAATACTGGAGTGCCAAGTCTAGGTCCAAGAGGCTTCTAAACAGCTTCTACCCCCTAGCCATAAGACTCCTGAACATCTAGTCAAATGGCTACCCAGACTATTTGCATTGCCCTCCCCCCTCTCCTGTCCACACAACTGCCACTCTCTGTTGTCATCTATGCATAGTCCCTTTAATTAACTCTACCTACATGTACATACTACCTCAACTAACTGGTGTCCCCACACATTGACTCTGTCCCGGCACCCCCCTGTATATATTCTTATTTTTTACTGCTGTTCTTTAATTCCTTGTTACTTTTCTCATATTCTTCTCAATATTTTTTGAAACTCCATTGTTGATTAAGGGCTTTATGTAAGTAAGCATTTCACTGTAAGGTCTACGCCTGTTTTATTCAGCATTTCACTCACTGTAAGGCCTACGCCTGTTTTATTCAGCATTTCACTCACTGTAAGGTCTACGCCTGTTTTATTCAGCATTTCACTGTAAGTTCTACACCTGTTTTATTCAGCATTTCACTCACTGTAAAGTCTACGCCTGTTTTATTCAGCATTTCACTGTAAGTTCTACGCCTGTTTTATTCAGCATTTCACTGTAAGTTCTACGCCTGTTTTATTCAGCATTTCACTCACTGTAAGGTCTACACCTGTTTTATTCAGCATTTCACTCACTGTAAGGTCTACACCTGTTTTATTCAGCATTTCACTCACTGTAAGGCCTACGCCTGTTTTATTCAGCATTTCACTCACTGTAAGGTCTACGCCTGTTTTATTCAGCATTTCACTGTAAGTTCTACACCTGTTTTATTCAGCATTTCACTCACTGTAAAGTCTACGCCTGTTTTATTCAGCATTTCACTGTAAGTTCTACGCCTGTTTTATTCAGCATTTCACTGTAAGTTCTACGCCTGTTTTATTCAGCATTTCACTCACTGTAAGGTCTACACCTGTTTTATTCAGCATTTCACTGTAAGTTCTACACCTGTTTTATTCAGCATTTCACTCACTGTAAGGTCTACACCTGTTTTATTCAGCATTTCACTCACTGTAAGGTCTACACCTGTTTTATTCAGCATTTCACTGTAAGGTCTACACCTGTTTTATTCAGCATTTCACTGTAAGGTCTACACCTGTTTTATTCAGCATTTCACTGTAAGGTCTACACCTGTTTTATTCAGCATTTCACTGTAAGGTCTACACCTGTTTTATTCAGCATTTCACTGTAAGGTCTACACCTGTTTTATTCAGCATTTAACTGTAAGGTCTACACCTGTTTTATTCAGCATTTCACTGTAAGGTCTACACCTGTTTGATTCAGCATTTCACTGTAAGGTCTACACCTGTTTTATTCGGCGCATGTGACTAATACAATTTGATTTGGTTTGATTTGATTTGATGTAAACCTTGTTTATAAATACATTTGATTTGACTATATTTTGTTTCCAGAGTGATTGAGTGTGGCGTGCGGAGCAGTGCAGTCAGTCCGTCATTTGGAGCTTTGCTCAGCTCCGTCCTTTCTGCTTTGTGCTCGCCTTATCTCCCCTGACAGAGGCGTCTCTGTGCCACTCTTCAAACAGTAGATCAGGAGAGGACTCCTCTCTCAGCTCCCTCTGACATTAAGAGACTATTGACTCCTTGTAAGTGCTTAAATAAACTCATATATACATCCCCTGCCAGTCAACTGGGCTCGGTCGGGACAGACACTGTTCGCCAATGTCTCTGTGTGTGTGTGTGTGTGTGTGTGTGTGCATGTGATTGGTTATGTGTGTGTGTGTGTGTGTGTGTGTGTGTGTGTGTGTGTGTGTGTGTGTGTGTGTGTGTGTGTGTGTGTGTGTGTGTGTGTGTGTGTGTGTGTGTGTGTGTGTGTGTGTGTGTGTGTGTGAGTATGTGTGAGTATGTATATGTGTGTGTGTATATGTATATGTGTGTATAACTGCTCCCCGGACAGACAGTAAATTAAAGGACATGGTCATTATCACCATTAATATGTAGCAACATCAGTTGATTATCTTAAAACAGAACCATAAATTGTTTTGCTGACGGTTGAAAGGGGGGAAGTAGCACCGCTGTGGACTATGGATAATGTATCTTTGGCATATACATCCACTGCGTTTGACAGGGCTTGGAAAACACACACACACACACACGCACGCACGCACGCACGCACGCACGCACGCACGCACGCACGCACGCACACACACACACACACACACACACACACACACACAGCACAGCACAGCACTGCATCCCCCCACACACACGCCATCACATCGCTACTTTTAAAAGCCCTGTGATCTCAGAGCATAGATCATTAGTGTAGATCAAAGTAGGCCACGGCTGTTGGTTAATTACCAGGCTTGTAAAGGATTTCACTCTTTAAATGGGCTCTTTAAGTTCACACTGATACACACCGCATCACCATCAGCAGTAGCAACACTCTGGGATCACAGTACAGGAGTGCTGCTCTGAATGAAGATAAGACCAGTGATTATAAACACCGCTGGCTAACTACTTTACCATATGGCCTCAGCCGTGCCTTAGTACTATCAGACATCCTAGATGCCCTGCTGGGTAGAGGTCTGTTGTAATAACATGGAGGTTAGGACATATTACTGAACTTTCTCCCTTTTACCAATCACTGTTTCTGGCATCGTCATCAGGAGAATCCTTGTTCTCATCCTCATCATCATCGTGAAGATACCCTCTCAGCAAGACAGCCTGTCACACATAAACACCTCGTCAGCTGTCAACCCCACGCTCACTCTGAAACAACCAAGGCAGAGGCCTCTCTACAAGGGTACCACACGCACGCACGCATGCACGCACGCACGCAAGCATGCACACACACACACACAAACACAAACACAGAAACCACTCTCTCCCCCACAGTGTTGGGATGTTGATGGACACAGTGGCTGATGTTAGAGCGCTCTACCATTTCAATTACCTTTACCTACCTCTCTCTCTCTCTCTCTGCCTCTCTCTCCCCCTCTCCCTCCCTCTTCCCCTCTCTGTGCATTTCTCCATCTCAAGGCACAAATGTGCACCTTGCCTCCAAGGGCTTTATTTTCAACTTACAGAAATCCCCTTTTCTCTGTTCCAGTCAAAGTGCTTTTACTTTTTCATCTGTAAAGACTGTTTCAGGAGTGATGGACAGAGGTAATAAAATGGAACAAAACACTTTCCTCTCCTGAACACAAAGAACACAGCAGCACAGTCGGAAGTGACTGATATCCACTCAGCCGTATAATCACATTTCACTAGGATATTACCAGCCACTATCAGATGTCATTTGTTTCATCAAAGGATAAACTGCTGATTAACAACACACATAAATACCTGGATACTTCGTCATTATGCTTGAGATATGATATACAGAAGGATGGACAAATAGATAAGATGCTATACCTTACAGCAGGGGTGTCAATTTCAGTCGGTGCACCGGGCATATTGAAAAAGCACAATGAATTCGCAGGCCAGTCATAGACTGTTATGTTAGTTTACCATTTTTTTGTATAGGCCTACAACTGCAAACCAAACTGCCCATTGTTTTATTAGGAGACATACATGTACTGTATGTACATAGGATTCTATTGTCGTGGAAATTAAACACAGGGACACTCATAGTCAATCTATAATGAATCATTCTGTCACACCCTGATCTGTTTCACCTGTCCTTGTGCTTGTCTCCACCACCTCCGGGTGCCACCCATCTTCCCCATTATCCCCTGGGTATTTAAACCTGTGTTTTCTGTCTGTCTGTGCCAGTTCGTCTTGTATGTTCTAAGTCAACCAGCGTGGTTTTCCCGTGCGCCTGCCTTTTCTATTCTCTTGCTAGTCCTCCTGGTTTAGACCCTTACCTGTCTTCTGGACTCTGTACCCGCCTGCCTGACCATTCTGCCTGCCCTGACCTCGACCCTGTCTGCCACACTGTGCCTCCTGGAATCTGAACTGGTTTTGACCTTGTGCCTGTCCACGACCATTCCCTTGCCTACCCCTTTTGGTTTATTAATACATATCAAAGACTCAAACCATCTGCCTCCCGTATCTGCATCTGGGTCTCGCTTTGTGCCCTTATAGTACGAACTGGCCATGACAGAGCCAGCAGATTTGGACCAGCTCCACCATGCTGTCTCCCTGCAGGGAGCCACCATTGGGAGGCATGAGTAGCTACTGCTGGACCTTTTGGAAGGGCTTTGTTCCCTGACGGAACGCCACGACCAAGGGTTCAAGGCTATCATGGAGCGAATCAGTGAGTTAGCTCATAGGCAGCCTGCCACCTCTGAGAACTCCCAAACACCCAGTAACCTGTCTACTATCAGCCTACCCCGGTTCCCCGAGAACCCTGCTTACCTCCTCCGGAGCGATATTCTGGGGATCCTGGAACCTGCCTGGGTTTTCTTTCTCAATGCTCCCTTATTTTTGAGCTACAGCCATCTTCGTTCCTTTCAGGCCGAAAACTGCTTGAGTGACGTCAAGACTCCCGTAGTGTGGCAGACTACACAATAGATTTTCACATGTTGGCCGCCGAGAGAGCCTTGAATCCGGAGTCCCTATTCAATACCTTCCTTCACCGACTCTCAGAGGAAATAAAAGACAAGCTAGCAGCTCGGGAGATACCGCTGTGCCCCGATTCCCTTATTGCCCTTACTCTTGGGATTGATGGGCATCTACGGGAACGCAGGAGTGAGAGGTCTGGTTTTGGGCACACTCGTTCATCCGCTGCTGCTTTTTCATATCCAAAGGAATCCGTAAGTTCCCGAAGGCTGTATTTCCGAGAAGACCTAAAGCCACCCGAGTTCCCTCGAGAATCATCGGCGACGGGTGAATCAGATACAACGGAACCTATGCAACTGGGCAGAGCTAGATTATCGCCTAGGGAACGTTCACTTAAACTAGATTCCAACAGTTGTCTGTACTGTGGGGCTGCAGGACATGATATAGCCACCTGCCCTGTTAAGATACCTATTTTGTTAGTAGGTACAAGCACTCTGGTGAGCCAGATTGGGAATCCTCTAATTCCCATCAACCGCTGTCCTTTTTCATGATACTGCTGTGGGGAGACCAGTCTAAGTCTCTCCGGGTACTCATTGACTCTGGGGCGGATGAGAGTTTTATGTACGCTACCCTAGTTTCTGAATTAAGTATCCTGACTCAACTCCTCTTTGTTCCCATGGACGCTAGAGCACGGGACGGCCGATCCATTGGTAGAGTTACCCACAGCACTGTTCCTGTTAATCTGTGGTTTCAGGAAATCACAGTGAGGCTATACAGCTTCTCCCTATTGAGTTCCCCCATGTTCCTGTTGTGTTGGGATTTTCGAACCTCTCCAGGGGGCTACCATCTTCTCCAAGCTGGACCTTCAGAATGCCACCTGGTTTGGATACGTGAAGGGGATGAGTGGAAGGCAGCCTTCAACACTGCCAGTGAGTACATGGTCATGACGTTTCGACTCACCAATGCCCCCGCGGTCTTCCACGCCCTGGTAAACAATGTGCTCCGGGACATGTAAAACCATTTTGTGTTCGTATATCTCGACGACATCCTGATTTTTTTCCCCCGTTCTGCCCATGTTCAACACGTCCTTCAGCACCTCCTGGAGAACCAGTTATTTCTGAAAGTGGAGGAATGCGAGTTCCACCGTTCTACCCTCTCCTTTCTGGGATATGTCATCATTGAAGGAAATGTCCAGATGGACCTGGAAAAGGTGAACACAGTTGTGGATTGGCCCCAACCTACATCCAGGGTACAGCTACAACGTTTCCTGGGGTTTGCCAATTTCTACCGGCATTTCATTCGAGGCTACCCTGGTGGCCTCCCTCTCGGCACTCACCTCTCCAAAGGTACCGTTCACATGGTCCCCAGCGGTTGGCAGAGCCTTTGTGGTACTGAAGCGTCAGTTCACTACGGCCCCCCATTCTCAGTTTGTGGTTGAGGTCAATGCTTCTGACGTTGGAGTGGGGGCTATCCTGTCCCAGCAATCTGTCCAGAACCAAAAGCTTCATCCCTGTCCCTTCCTGTCCCATGATCTGAACTCTGCAGAAAGAAACTATGATGTGGGTAACAGAGAACTCCTGGCGGTCAAAGTGCCACTGGAGGAGCGGAGACACCGGCTGGAGGGACAGAAGATCCGTTTTTGGTTTGGACCAACCACAACAATTTGGAATATATCTGTACAGCCAAGTACCTTAACTCCAGGCAGGCCTGGTGGGCTCTGTTATTCACCAGGTTCAACTTAACCATTTCTTATTGCCCAAGGTCCAAGAATGTTAAACCTGACACCCGCAGCCACATCAGTCCCGCAGCCACATCCCCTGACTCCGAGACCATCCTCCCTACCTCATGCCTTGCAGCTGCTGTGGGCTGGGGTATTGAGACCCTGGTCCGCAAGGCACAATGTTCCCAGTCTGCTCCTGGAGGTGGCCCTGCTAACCGGTTGTTCGTCCCTAATTCTGTCCAGTCCCGGGTCCTGGAATGGGCTCATT
Organism: Oncorhynchus nerka; assembly: GCF_034236695.1. Taxonomy (NCBI): domain Eukaryota; kingdom Metazoa; phylum Chordata; class Actinopteri; order Salmoniformes; family Salmonidae; genus Oncorhynchus; species Oncorhynchus nerka. The sequence continues at coordinate 52,314,396 of NC_088418.1, read as the reverse complement.
TCTCCAGGCTTACCTGTCACCTGGGTTCCCGTCGACCCCTGGCCTTCCTCCGACAGCGTTTCTGGTGGCCCACAATTGGCTCCTTACGCGTCTGCCTTCGTCACCGCATGCACCATTTGTGCTCAGAATAAGACTCCAAGGCAAGCCCCTTCCGGCCTCCTTCAGCCACTACCTGTCCCTCATCGTCCCTGGTCCCATATCTCCCTGAACTTTGTCACTGGGCTCCTTCTGTCTGATGGCAACACTGTCATTCGGTGGTGGATCGGTGTTCCAAGGCCGCCCATTTCATCCTTCTCCTCAAACTACCCTCTGCCAAAGAGACTGCCCAGCTATGGTGCAGCACGTCTTCAGGATCCACGGACTCCCGGTGGACAGCCGGGGTCCTCAGTTCTCGTCTCAGTTCTGGAAGGCGTTCTACACCCTTATTGGGTCATGTGCCAATGGGCCAACCTGTCCTCCAGATTCCAACTCTGAGGCCTAATGCCCTTTGAATGTTCCCTGGGGTATCCGCCACCGCTCTTCCCCGAGCAGGAGGAAGAGGTCGGCGTCACTTCTGTCCAGATGTTTGTCAGCCACTGTCGTCGTACCTGGAGGAGAGCCTGGTTGGCCCTCCTCAAGACCACCTCCAGGTATCAACGACAAGTGGATTTCCATCAGCCTCTAGCTCCCCTGCATCGTCTCAGGCAGAAGATATGACTATCCATCCGGGATCTGCCCCTCCAGGTGGAATTCCGCAAACTCTCCCCATGGTTTATTGGTCCGTTTCCCATCTCTAAAATGATTAGTCCCTCTGCTGTTTTGTCTTCTGTTAGCCCATACCCTTTGTATACACCCCACCTTTCATATGTCCTGAGCTCACGTCTCACAGCCCTTTGTCTCCTGTTTCCAGTGTGTAGTCCAAGTCTGGGTTTAAGGGTCTCTTTTCCAGGCTTAAAAGGATAAACATTCACATACAACACCATGGGCCACAAAAGGTTGAATACAGTGGCTATGCTGTCAATGCAGCATTACTTCTGCCGAGTTCAAAACAACTGGAAACTCAGAACTGGGTAATCTCAGACTTCAGTGAGTTCAAGACAACTGGGAACTTTGAAAAACAATGAGCTCCAACTGGGAAAATACGTATTGAACGGTCCTCCAACTCTGAATTCCAAGTCGGGAACTCTGGCTCTTTCTAGAGCTCCAATCTGAAGATCACTGACGTCGTGATTCAACCTCGTTTTTTTCAGAGTTCCCAGTTGTCTTGAAAGCACCATACATCCTGAGAATGCCAGACTTTGATGACAAACAATGCCAGAAGGACCGTCGCACCACCTTCATGTTCAAGTGGGCACAGAACAACAAGGTGAGTCCAAAAATGTAATATGCCAGGGAGATATGTATACCGTAGCTAAGAAAGTAATACTGTATGTTGTGTAGTAAGCTGTTAGTAGCCCATGTGCCTCATTCTAATTATGTCTCTCTCCCCCTCTTAACTTAGCCTACTGTTCTGAGTTGGTGCACATGTAGCCTATGTCATCTCAATTGCCAGTAGACACCACATTTGTTTAAAAAGTCAACCATAAAAGGCAGTAAATGAGGCTGTTTGAACTGTTTCTCTGCCAGACAAGGCTCCACTGATAGCCAGGTGTAGCGGTGGTAAGGATTCACTCCATGGTGCTGGAAGGACAGCTGCTGTTGGGACAGCTTTATGTAGGCCCTAACAGTTTGTGGGCACCACTTTTCACCGTTATACTGCAACTAATGTATTGTTTAGTGTTGTGTTGTGTGGCATGCATATACATTTTGGGGGTATTTGCCCCACCAATATTTACATGCTGAAATATCAATTGAGTCTAGCTAGGACTGTGGCATGTGTCTGTACACTTTCCCTCTTCTGCGCGCTGTAAACGGGACACTTGATAGCAGCGCAATTGATGTTGAAATTCACCAATGCAAGCACAACAGGTTGATGACTGAACTGTTTATACACACTTGTGTGTCCTATTGTCCTTTAGTAGTAATTTATACCCGTGTATGAGTCCTTTATCTTTTTGACAACAAAGATGACATTCTGTAGGCTACAGCAATGACTTGATGGAACTGAAACTTGGCATGGACATTTAGCCTAAAAGATGTTTAAACTTTCAGTGTGGTAGAAGATTCAGTCAGTGCCATTTGTGATTATATGGTACAGTGCACTGGCTGGTACGTGTGTGTGTGTGTGTGTGTGTGTGTGTGTGTGTGTGTGTGTGTGTGTGTGTGTGTGTGTGTGTGTGTGTGTGTGTGTGTGTGTGTGTGGTGTGTGGTGTGTGTGTGTGTGTGTGTCTGGGAGGAGGGGTGTGTGTGTGGCAATTTGGCATGCAGCACTTTGGTAGTGCTTGCTGTGACTTGTAGTGCAGCGCATCGTGGGCGGTGTGGAAGCGGGACAAAATGAATTCACAAACCAAATCATTGCCGGCCCACAGGGCTTGTGTTTGACACATGTGCCTTACAGCATCTGTTAGTTATATGTGAGTGGAGTGTGTGTGTGTGTGTGTGTGTGTGTGTGTGTGTGTCTGTGTGTGTGTGTGTGTGTGTGTGTGTGTGTGTGTGCACATGAGTGAATTCACACATATGTAAGGGTGTTTCATTAAGGCCTCAGCACTGTGACTGATACTAACCCTCTACCCTACTCCCCCTCTCTCCTCCCTCTCCCCTACTCCCCCTCTTTCCTCCCTCTCCCCCTCTCTCCTCCGTCTCCACGCCCCTCTCTCCCCCCACATCTCTCGCCCTCTTCTTTTCCTCCCCAGCAGGGATAGGGGTACAAGATCAGTACATTGTTAATCAATAGAACATCCCTATTAGAGCCAGAGCAGAGGAACCTCCCACCATGACTGGCCTTTTATGGTAGCATCTCAAATAGCAACCTATTCCCTAAGTAGTACGCTACTTTGACCAGACACCTAAATTATATGGCCTGGTCAAAAGTAGTGCAATATAAATTGAATAGGGTGGCATTTGGGAGTAAATGAAAGACTTGTGTTTGGACCCGCAGCAGCGAGGAAATAGGGAACGAGAGAGAGAGAGGGTGAGAATGAATACCACACAAGGCAAAGGTGGGGACATGAAGTGATGTAGCTCAGGCACTGCTAAACCTCCCCAACCTAATGAGACGACGGTCATTGCAGGGGACAGCGAATATGCAGACATCAAACTACATGCAGCTTCCTCTGTATTCACACTGTATTTCTATCACTTAGATAGACCACCTGCCAAGGAACACATACACACGCCCAGACTCAACACGTAGAACTAGTTGGAGCCCTTCTTTTATATCTATCACTAGGCTTTGATACAGGACGTGGATGGGCATACATCCTCAAATATGAAACACGTTCCTTTGAAACGTTCCTCTGTGTCTACATTTGTAGAAATGTATTTTACATGTATCTTACTTTAAACTGCGGCGAATGCTGGATATGTGAATGATGTAAATGACTTTTTAGACAGGTAACAAGTGGATGGGAGAATGTTGTGGCACAATGGCGAATGCAGCACTGTAACACTAATGGTCTTGTTAGTGACAGCGGTAAGGACCATGTTCCCTCTGTTTCCTCTCCTCTACGCCCCCGCTCAATTCAACCTGACGAGGAGAGCACACTAACGTCTTTCTCTCCGTTTTTACACCAGCTGTCCATTACAAAATAAATGAGACAATTTGAGTGAACGGTACAAAGTGCTATAGCTGAGTAAAATGAAAACACACATCAACATTCACACACACACACACACACACACACACACACACACACACACACACACACACACACACACACACACACACACACACACACACACACACACACACATACACACATACACACACACAGAAACAAATACAAAGTAAAGGCACGATTAGATTAGATCACCTTATTGTTGTAAACTAGAGAAAGCCATCAGACACACACACACACACACACACCTGCATGCTACTCAATGCATCCTTCAATTAGGTAATAGATGTGTTTGGGTGCTGACACCACATGCCAGTGTGAGTAGAGGAAGTGTCAGAGCCAAATCACACAGTTATGTTCTCCATATAAACCTCTCTCTCTCGCTTTAACTTAACAGGGCTGCCTCCAGAACACATGCACGCGCAAAAAGACAGAGAAACACACACACACACACACACACACACACACACACACACACACACACACACACACACACACACACACACACACACACACACAGATTACTCACACTCCCATCACTTTATGTGAGTAATACGATTCTGTAGGAGTTTTATGCTTTCGTTTAAAACAGGCAAAACGCCTAACGTCATTAAAGTCTCCTGATTTAGACAATGGCGTCGCAGCATGCCAAGTCAACTTTTTCTTTCAGACTCTGAGAAGAGAGGATGTGGTCGTCCAAGCAACGCGTCAACCAATGAACCTGCCCATAGATTCAGACTGGGTGGCTGAAGTACCATTAGAAGAGGCAGAGAGCTGTGGCTAAGTGGGCTAAGAGGCTTCCAGCTCCAACTCTAATCCCTGCAAAGAGCCAGCATACTGGGGGACACAAATGTACACAAACACACACACAAACACACACATCCGAACAGAGATAAACACACACACACATTAACACATGCAATATCCATGCAATCCCAAGACCTGCACACAAATACACGCAAGCTTCTCATCAATCATACTAAGACAGAGAAAGCCCCCCCCCCACACACACACACACTCACACGCGCACACACACAATGTTTTCTGGGGACACACATAACATAAGAGGATTAGCTAGTAGAGAGAGAGTTGGCAGCCAGACACACACTGGATCACTTAAAGGTAATAAATGCCAAGTCTTATTAATGGGACCATCTGACAAACAGCAGCACCATCCACACACACACACACACACACACACACACACACACACACACACACACACACACAGCAAACCGCCAAGACACAGCAGTATTGGAGAATGGAGGTGCTCCATGTTTTTTTAATGTGCTGGTTGGCAGGCAAAATTTCTCCTGTGGAGCAGGCATGAATGAGCCAGCGTGTACACACACACACACACACACACACACACACACACACACACACACACACACACACACACACACTCCCCCGTCTCTAATCTCCACCTCTCCCTACCTCCCTCTCTGGTGGCTGTTATTTATTGAGGAGGTGTTATTGGTGCTAGGCTGTCTCCCCACAGTCACATTCCCTCCCTGAAATGAAACAGCTAATTGGAGTTGGGGCCTGACGGCTCCACCAACATAAGTAATGGATTTGGCGGGGGTGCATCGACCCTGCACCCCTGGGCCACCTTACTCCTCATCTCACCCCTCTCTTGTTCCTCCCTTTGTCCCTCTCTCATTTATATCTCGTTCCCTATCTTCCCTCCTTGTGTCCCTCTCTCGTCTATCGCTTGTCTATCTCTCCCTCCCTCTTGTTCCCGATCAACAGCTAAAGAGCCACAACTGTCTCAATAGAGATACTGTAATGAAACACAATGGCCTACTCTGGCTTTTACTGTCTCTTTCTAGCTTTAGACAAGCAGATGTTGCATAGGTCTTCTCCTCTCCTCTCCCCTCCCTTTGCCCCCCTCTCCTCTCCTCTCCTCTCCTCTCCTCTCCTCTCCTCTCCTCCCTCTCCTCTCCTCTCCTCTCCTCTCCTCCTCCTCTCCTCTCCTCTCCTCTCCTCTCCTCTCCTCTCCTCTCCTCTCCTCTCCTCCCTCCTCTCCTCTCCTCTCCTCTCTTCTCCTCTCCTCTCCTCTCCTCTCATCTCATCTCATCTCATCGCCTCTCCTCTTCCTCCTCTCTTCTCCCTCTCTCACAGACCTGATAGCAGCTGCTCCTCTCTGTCTCAGCCAGTTAGCTCACCATTTAACCACTGTCATTTTTTATCCTTTCAAAATGCACCAACAAGGTCGACCCCGTAGCAATTAAAGCATAGCCACATGTCTATCTCTCTCTCTCCTAATCTACCTCTCGCTCTCTCTTTCTCTTTTTTCTCCTGCGCCGGGCTCCTGGTGTGAGTTTCCTTTGAAATGCTATCTAATTAGCGGTTAGCACGTAGCGCGGGTTAAATTAAATTGCTAAGATACAAGAAGGTTGAGGTCAATAGCTCCGTAAAGACCGTCAGCACAGATAATTGGAGTTTTTCTATTGCCGCTAAATATCCCTGATCAAAATGTGAGTGGATAGAGTGGCGTAGACAGTTGGGAAGAGGCAAGGAGGTGAAACGGCCTCATTCTGAAATATGAGTTCATTTTTTGAGAAAGAGAAGAGCAGAATAAATCACTTTTATCTCCTTTCTCTCTCCCCCCTTTCTTTTGCTCTCTTACCCAAATGTTGCTACTCAGGGGGAACTAAAAGCTCTCGCTAAGAGATAAACAACTCACAAGAGAAACAGAGAGAGATAAAGAGTGGAAGAGAGGACAGAGAGATAGAGGAAGAGAGGACAGAGAGAGATGGAGGGCGGGTTCATAGAGAAAGAGAGAGAGATGGGATTAAATTAGAGGGAGAGAAAAGGAAGGGGGAAGGAATAGTGAGAAGCAGAGAAAGTGAAAGAAGAGTGAAAATGAGAGAGAGAGGGAGAGGGAGAGAGAGTGGGAGGGAATGAGAGAGGGAGAAGGATGGCTGTGGTAGAGGGAGATACAGGAACAGAGGCAGTAGGGAGAACAATATGTCAGGGTAGTAACACCTCTAAAAGTCACTGAAATGCCAGGTCACCTGCTCGACAGGAAGAATCAAACCGGTTGAGGGTGTGAGACCGTCTCGCATCACACAGAGTTTACAACATCACACGAGACACACACACTCATCCACACACTAATGACACACACACATACAGTATACACACACACACACACACACACGCACGCACGCACTTGACAGCACTGTCAACAATTCACTCCCCCCCTTGATTGTTTTGTTATGAGAAATCACTGGCTTATTTCCAACATGCTTTTGATCATTATTATTTGAATAAAGCCTCGCTCTTTGAAGGTGGGAGGATTACACACACTGACTGTGTGTGTGTGTGTGTGTGCACACGTGTGTCTCTGTGTGTGTCAGCGGCTTATTGCCTCACACAGGTGGGAAGAAGATGAAGAGAATATGCTTTCCATATGCTCTCCATTAATAATTCAAGTGAATTGAGTGATGAGTGAAGACACAACGCATAACTTCCTGAAAAGCATCCCTTAATGCCACATGCAGCAGCTGTGATTGCTTTGCATTGCTGTGCTGTGCTTCACACTGCGTAAAATCATTGGTCCAGAGCAAGCTGTCTACAGCTGACCCACCCACAGGAAGAGATGGCTATCAGACGTCACAGAGGGATGCTGTGCGTCAGAACAGTAGTTATCTACTTTTCTCATTGCAAACCCCTATTGCTCCCCTGCCCCCAGTACACACCACACACGTACACAGTACACACCACACGTGTACACAGTACACACCACCCAGTAGGGGAGAGTGGGGTAAGTTGAGTCACCCCTTGTTTCTAGGAAACCATACCCCAAAATAAGAATTTGACCAAATAAAGTCGTACTGTAATTTCATGAAGTCTGTGAAAGAAGAAACCAGATGGGAAAAGTGTTAAGCAAGTTAGGCAAAAAAAACAGGTTTTCACCAAGTCAAATGAATGTATTGTGTTAGAGGTTTCATGATGCTTGTATCTAAACCAAAGTAAATCATTTTAAGATCAGTTGGAGTCTCTACAAGCTTCAATATGAAGTCCTAAACCTAGCATGAAAGTAAATCCTTGTAGCATGTGTGGGCTAATATAGTCAACATGCTTGCCTCGGGGTAAGTTGAGCCAATGGAAAGTTAAGCTAATTGATGTGTTTTTCTTCCCAGGCGTAATGCAAGGCATTATCTCTGAGATATGAGGTAACACCAGGGGCTGGTCTATGTAAAAAGGGTTTGTTGGGTTTTAAACCGGTGTTAAAAGATGCTTAAAATTATTAAAAGACAAAAATGTGATTGTGATTGTGTTTGGGATATAACGATAGACATGGTTTTCAAAAGGTAGTGGTAATATTTCCTTCAGTACAGAAATGCGTAGGCGGATTAACATACCCGGATTACAGTTTTTCTCAGTCGCTTTGGTGCATTTTTCACATCATCCCTAACATGTGCAAAATAATAAGTGCATTTCTCAGAACAATTTGTACAAATTGCAATATACAATAGATATGTTTCTAAAGCTAGTCAGTCACTAAAAATCCTTAGTACATCTCTCAAAAGTAAATATTCATGCCAATGATCATGTCAGCGTCATCAGAATGATAAGTCATTGAGTCATTGTTCACGAACAAGGACGTCAAAATGTTTAGGCATGTTGTCAATGTAACTGTGATATCTCAAAGTGCTGTACAGAAACCCAGCCTAAAACCCCAAACAGCAAGCAATGCAGGTGTAGAAGCACGGTGGCTAGGAAAAACTCCCTAGAAAGGCAAAAACCTAGGAAGAAACCTAGAGAGGAACCAGGCTATGAGGGGTGGCCAGTCCTCTTCTGGCTGTGCTGGGTAGAGAGGAACCAGGCTATGAGGGGTGGCCAGTCCTCTTCTGGCTGTACTGGGTAGAGAGGAACCAGGCTATGTGGGGTGGCCAGTCCTCTTCTGGCTGTGCTTGGTAGAGAGGAACCAGGCTATGAGGGGTGGCCAGTATATATTGCCAATTGATTCTTCATGAGATGCACCTTTGAGAAATTTAGACAACTGGTTGATTGTTGGTTGAACTAACACTTTACATTCCTTCATAAGTGAGGGTCAATTTCACCTGCACGATTCATCAATTCACGTTTTTGTACAAAAGATCTAATAGAAAATGTGTAAAACTATGCTTGACAGTTTATGACAAATAGTTCAACAATTTTGCATGTAATGGCTTATGCACGGAACTAATGCCTAGATGTTTTGAGGGGTAAGACTATTCAACAGAGAACCATCTACTACATTTTGATCAACATGACATGAGCAATTGATAATGTGGAAAAAAGCTGACACGTGTACATTATCAATTGCAATTTGCTCAAAAGGAATAAGAAATTGCTTTAATGATGTGCACAAGTGACTAGATGATTTGGAATTTGTACAAGTAGTTTCAAGAATTGCACTTTTGATCTAAGAAATGCACCGAAGCGACTGAGAAAAACTGTAACATACCTCATACTTGGGGTAAATTGAGCCAAGAGATCACTTTTTCAGGAATTCAGAATTCAGATTGTTTCCAGCCATACACAACATCCTGAAGACTATGTAGATGTCTTTGTTAGAAAGAATACTATATTTCCCTTGACGCAGTAATGCTGAATGTAAATAATGGGTCAAATTACTCAACTGTCCCTACACACCACAAATGTACACAGTACACACCACAACCACCCCCCTCCTCCACCCACCCTCCCTCCACACCCACAGACACCTCAATTCATTATCTCCCCTTAGACAACACCTCAATTCATTATCTCCCCTTAGACAACACCTCAAATTATATTTAGTCATCATTCTTTTGAAAACTTCTACCAGCATAATGGAGAGAACGGTAGAGAGTTGGAGAGAACGGTAGAGAGTTGGAGAGAACGGTAGAGAGTTGGAGAGAACGGTTGAGAGTTGGAGAGAACGGTTGAGAGTTGGAGAGAACGGTAGAGTTGGAGAGAACGGTTGAGAGTTGGAGAGAACGGTAGAGAGTTGGAGAGAACGGTTGAGAGTTGGAGAGAACGGTTGAGAGTTGGAGAGAACGGTAGAGAGTTGGAGAGAACGGTTGAGAGTTGGAGAGAACGGTAGAGAGTTGGAGAGAACGGTAGAGAGTTGGAGAGAACGGTAGAGAGTTGGAGAGAACGGTTGAGAGTTGGAGAGAACGGTAGAGAGTTGGAGAGAACGGTTGAGAGTTGGAGAGAACGGTTGGAGAGAACGGTTGAGAGTTGAGAACGGTTGAGAGTTGGAGAGAACGGTTGAGAGTTGGAGAGAACGGTAGAGAGTTGGAGAGAACGGTAGAGAGTTGGAGAGAACAGTTGAGAGTTGGAGAGATGGTTGAGAGTTGGAGAGAACGGTTGAGAGTTGGAGAGAACGGTTGAGAGTTGGAGTACACAGGAGGCAGCAGCCGCCACTTACCTCTCCATGGGTTCAGCTCTGTTCATTACACCAGTCTGAAGAGACGCTTTGAATAACAACATATTTATAGCCAGGTCTGATATGAGGAACCAGAGCTTAATTAAACAACATCAATGTGACTGGAGGGAAAAGAAGGTGAAAACAGGGACGTTGAGATGAGTGGCAGGGACCGGGGACAGGGAGGGGCGGGGGGTTGATTTCATTTGGCTGGCGTGGGGGATGAGAGGATGGTGAGGATGGGTAGCTGGATGCAGCTCAGTGCCGCACACTAACATGGCCTTTGAGAAGGAGTTATTCTAATGAGTGCCTTTTCTACTCTACGGAGCTGCTGCTTTATCTTTCTTTATCTTTCTCCCTTGTTCCATACACATACACACACACACACACACACACACACACACACATTCACTTTAATGAGTGTCTAGTGCTTTCCTCATTAGCCACAGAGCCTTATCGCAGGCATCAAACTCAACACACCGCTACCCCTGACAGGAGGAGAGGAAAAGGAGAGATCTTTCCTCTTTTCTCCTTCCACACTCTCTTGCTTTCATTTTCTCACTTTCCTCTGTCTCTTCCGTTCGCTGCTCAAAGGTTAAATCATTTAATTTACCCACGTTCGCGGTCTGTGACAACTCTCCACCTGATGAGAGCAGGAGAGAGACTTTGTGTTTCTGTCCCTCTCTCGTTCTCTCTCTTTCCCGCTCTCTTTGAGGTGTCGACTAACTGAGAGCATAGATTATATTTCTTTCACCAGCTGAGGTACAGTAGTTGCCATGGTGCTAGTTTGTATCTATCCATCAGGTTTGAGTCAATGTAGGGGAGGGCTATTTGTTTGACTCAGGAATAAAGTCGTCAGACCAAACCAAGCAGTTTCATACTGCAGAGATTGAGTGTGAGCTGGTCCAGGAACTAAAGGTTCCGGTAATGTTCTGACAACAACCAACGTGTCCTTCACTTCGAAAATAAACATGTCGATTGAATGAAATGTGATGAGTGAATGAACCACGGGACAGACACAACAATGACTGCCCAGTTTAATATGTCATGTTTCGTGAGAGGCTAATACGAGGAAGAATAGGATTATTCAGTAGACTTGTGGATGTTAGTTTTTCTGATGAGGAGTTTGCCCGTCATTATCTTACACAATGGGATTTTGTGTTATCAATTCAAAGAATTAAGAAGAGAGGGGGAACATTAAAAGAAAAGGACAAAGAGAAATACAAAGAAAATTAGCTTTTGAGGGAAGCCATTATATTTGTCACATTAACAAATGGAGAAAAAAGAAAGACAAGACAGACAGAAAGGAAAGAAAGAGGAAGATAAAGACAGCTGAAGAGCCACAAAGAGAAAGAGAGAGAGAATGAGAGACTGACGGAAAGTGATTGAGATAGAGGGAGAGAGAGAGAGGGAGGGAGAGGGAGAGAAAAGAGAGGAGAAAACAAGTCAAAACATATTCACGTCTGAGTTGAATGACAGAACCTTGATTATTTCTACTTGTGACATTTTTTGCACAGTAAAACAAGCGCATACATGTAGACACACATCAAACTCTCTTACACACACACACACACACACACACACACACACACACACACACACACACACACACACACACACACACACATACCCCCAACACACACCAGTGCATCAACCCTGTCTCTGTAATGGTCATCTCTCCTTTGTGCTCTCCTCTGCAGCGATCGCTGGTATTTCTGCAGCGGAGCTCCCCGGAACGCTCGGGTTATTCAGGCTCGGCAGCCAGCCGGCTCTCAGGGATATCATTTTCTCTACTTGTTAGTGTGTAAAATAGTCCCTGGGATTGCTGCTACCGCCGGGGCTTTGATCCCTTTCATGACCTGGTCATGCTGAAAAATGTAAAAGGGCCCCACTTGAAAAGAGAGGATAAGTAGCAGGGCTCAAATAATTCACCCAGCCAGATGGATTAGATAGAGAGAGAGGGAAGAAGAGAAAGAGAGAGTGAGAGAGAGAGCGAGAGAGGGGGATACCCTCCTCCCCTTTTCTTACCTGCTCTCACTAAGTTATGGCATACCCAATGTCTTTCTGAAGTGCAGCTGAGGCACACAGAGACGGGGAAGTCAGGTATAAAACCCTCTGATTTAAACCATGAAACACGTGGTTGTTTAAGGTGAATGCAGGTGCTGCTGTCTATGGGGCTAAGTGGTAAAGATTGTAGGGTATGAGTACTGAATATGACTGAGAATTCCTACGTTCTTCACAGATTTAAGGGAATCTTAATATATAGAAAATTGATCTAAAACTGAGCTCTCCATACAGTGTACAGTATATCAAATCAAATCAAATTTATTTATATAGCCCTTCGTACATCAGCTGATATCTCAAAGTGCTGTACAGAAACCCAGCCTAAAACCCCAAACAGCAAGCAATGCAGGTGTAGAAGCACAGTGGCTAGGAAAAACTCCCTAGAAAGGCCAAAACCTAGGAAGAAACCTAGAGAGGAACCAGGCTATGTGGGGTGGCCAGTCCTCTTCTGGCTGTGCCGGGTGGAGATTATAACAGAACATGGCCAAGATGTTCAAATGTTCATAAATGACCAGCATGGTCGAATAATAATAAGGCAGAACAGTTGAAACTGGAGCAGCAGCACAGTCAGGTGGACTGGGGACAGCAAGGAGTCATCATGTCAGGTAGTCCTGGGGCACGGTCCTAGGGCTCAGGTCCTAGGATATCTTGTTGCTGAGAAGAGACCACCCCACCCTCCTCCTATACTCATCATAGTGTCACGTTCGTCATAACGATGAGACCAAGGCGCAGCGTGATAAGAATACATTCTTCTTCATTTACACGAAGAACACTTAAACAAACTAAAAAAACGCCCGTGACGCTATAAACACGAGTGCTGACATGCAACTACACATAGACAATAACCCAGAAAACCAAAATGGAAAATAGCAACCTAAATAGGATCCCCAATCAGAGACAACAATAAACAGCTGTCTCTGATTGGGATATATTCAGGCCACCATAGACCTACATATACCTAGACATACTAAAACCCCATAGATATACAAAAACCTTAGACAGGACAAAAACACCTAAGCAATACAAAAACTAAACCAACCACCCTTGTCACATCCTGACCTAACCAAAATAATAAAGAAAACAAAGATAACTAAGGTCAGGGCGTGACACATAGGCTCCAAGGAGATGTCAGAAACTCAAACCTACAGCTTTATGAATCTCTTAGCATATATCACATTTTATTTGTCGCATACACATGATTAGCAGATGTTAATGTGAGTGTAGCGAAATGCTTGTGCTTCTAGTTCCGACAATGCAGTAATAACCAACGAGTAATCTAACCTAAAATTCCACAACTACTACCTTATACACACAAGTGTAAAGGGATAAAGAATATGTACATAAAGATATATGAATGAGTGTTGGTACAGAACGGCATAGGGAAGATGCAGTAGATGGTATCGAGTACAGTATATACATATGAGATGAGTATGTAAACAAAGTGGCATAGTTAAAGTGGCTAGTGATACATGTATTACATAAAGATGCAGTAGATGATATAGAGTACAGTATATACATATACATATGAGATGAGTAATGTAGGGTATGTAAACATTATATTAAGTGGCTAGTGATACATTTTTTACATCAATTTCCATCAACTTCCATTATTAAAGTGACTGGAGTTGAGTCAGTATGTTGGCAGCAGCCACTCAATGTTAGTGGTGGCTGTTAACCTCTTCAACCTATGGGGGCGCTATGTCATTATTGGATAAAAAAAACGTGCCCGTTTTAAGCGCAATATTTTGTCACGAAAAGATGCTCGACTATGCATATAATTGGCAGCTTTGGAAAGAAAACACTCTGATGTTTTCAAAACTGCAAAGATATTATCTGTGAGTGCCACAGAACTCATGTTACAGGCGAAACCAAGATGAAACCTCAAACAGGAAATGAGAAGAATTTTTGAGGCTCTGTTTCCCATCGTCTCCTTATATGGCTGTGAATGTGCCATGAATGAACTTGAGCTCTCTGCCGTTTGTCCAAGATGTCTGCAGCATTGTGACGTATTTGTAGGCATATCATTGGAAGATTGACCATAAGAGACTACATTTACCAGGGGTCCACCCGGTGTCCTGTGTCGAAATTATTGCGTAATCTCTAGGTCCATGTGCGTTCCATTTCTTCAGAAGAGAAAGTCAACTGCCACGATGGATTTATCGTCGATAGATATGTGAAAAACACCTTGAGGATTGATTCTAAACATCGGTTTGCCATGTTTCTGTCAATATTATGGAGTTAATTTGGAAAAAAGTTCGCGTTTTAATGACTTAATTTTCATTTTTTTTCTTACCCAAACGTGATGGAGAAAACGGAGCGATTTGTCAACACAAATAATATTTTTGTAAAAACTGAACATTTGCAATCTAACTGAGAGTCTCCTCATTGAAAACATCTGAAGTTCTTCAAAGTTCTTCAAAGGTAAATTATTTTATTTGAATGTTTTTCTGGTTTTTGTGAAAATGTTCCTTGCTGAATGCTAATGCTAAATGCTATGCTAAATGCTACGCTAGCTATCAATAGTGCTACACAAATGCTTGTTTTGCAATGGTTGAGAAGCATATTTTGAAAATCTGAGATGCCAGTGTTGTTAACAAAAATCTAAGGTTGAGAGCTAGCGTATTGATTTCATTTCATTTGAGATTTTCATGAAGAGTTAACGTTGCGTTATGGTAATGAGCTTGAGGCTGTATTCACGATCCCGGATCCGGGATGGCTCGTCGCAACAGGTTAACAGTCTGATGGCCTTGAGATAGAAGCTGTTTTTCAGTCTCTCGGTCCCTGCTTTGATGCACCTGTACTGACCTCGCCTTCTGGATGATAGCGGGGTGAACAGGCAGTGGCTCGGGTGGTTGTTGTCCTTGATGATCTTTATGGCCTTCCTGTGACATCGGGTGGTGTAGGTGTCCTGGAGGGCAGGTAGTTTGCCCCTGGTGATGCGTTGTGCAGACCTCACTACCCTCTGGAGAGCCTTATGGTTGTGGGTGGAGCAGTTGCCGTACCAGGCGGTGATACAGCCCGACAGGATGCTCTAGATTGTGCATCTGTAGAAGTTTGTGAGTGCTTTTGGTGACAAGCCGCATTTCTTCAGCCTCCTGAGGCTGCTGCGCCTTCTTCACAACGCTGTCTGTGTGGGTGGACCAATTCAGTTTGTCCGTGATGTGTACGCTGAGGAACTTAAAACGTACTACCCTCTCCACCTCTGTCCCGTCAATGTGGATAGGGGGGTGCTCCCTCTGCTGTTTCCTGAAGTCCACAATCATCTCTTTTATTTTGGTGAAGTTGAGTGTGAGGTTATTTTCCTGACACCACACTCCGAGGGCCCTCACCTCCTCCCTGTAGGCCGTCTTGTCATTATTAGTAATCAAGCCTACCCCTGAAGTGTTGTCCACCACACTCTCAGGGCCCTCAACTCATCTCTGTAGGCTGTCTCGTCCTTGTTGATAATCAGGCCTACTACTGTTGCGTCATCTGCAAACTTGATGATTGAATTGGAGGTGTGGGTGGCCACGCAGTCATGGGTGAAAAGGTATTACAGGAGGGAGCTGAGCACACACCCTTGTGGGGCCCCTGTGTTGAGGATCAGCGAAATGGAGGTGTTGTTTCCTACCTTCACCCCGTCAGGGAGTCCAGGACCCAGTTGCACAGGGCGGGGTTCAGACCCAGGGCTCCAATAATGAGCTTGGAGGGTACTATGGTGTTGAATGCTGAGCTATAGTCAATGAACAGCATTATTACATACAGTGGGGAGAACAAGTATTTGATACACTGCCGATTTACCAGGTGTTCCTACTTACAAAGCATGTAGAGGTTTGTAATTTTTATCATAGGTACACTTCAACTGTGAAAGACAGAATCTAAAATAAAAATCCAGAAAATCACATTGGATGATTTTTAAGTAATTAATTAGCATTTTATTGCACGACATAAGTATTTGATCACCTAGGACCATGCCCCAGGACTACCTGACATGATGACTCCTTGCTGTCCCCAGTCCACCTGGCCATGCTGCTGCTCCAGTTTCAACTGACCTGAACCCTAGGACCATGTCCCAGGACTACCTGACATGATGACTCCTTGCTGTCCCCAGTCCACCTGGCCATGCTGCTGCTCCAGTGTCAACTGTTCTGCCTTACTATTATTCGACCATGCTGGTCATTTATGAACATTTGAACATCTTGGCCATGTTCTGTTATAATCTCCACCCGGCACAGCCAGAAGAGGACTGGCCACCCCACATATACTCTCTCTAATTCTCTCTTTCTTTCTCTCGGAGGACCTGAGCCCTCGGACCGTGCCCCAGGACTACCTGACACGATGACTCCTTGCTGTCCCCAGTCCACCTGACTGTGCTGCTGCTCCAACTGTTCTGCCTTATTATTATTCGACCATGCTGGTCATTTATGAACATTTGAACATCTTGGCCATGTTCTGTTATAATCTCTACCCGGCACAGCCAGAAGAGGACTGGCCACCCCACATAGCCTGGTTCCTCTCTAGGTTTCTTCCTAGGTTTTGGCCTTTCTAAGGAGTTTTTCCTAGCCACCGTGCTTTTACACCTGCATTGCTTGCTGTTTGGGGTTTTAGGCTGGGTTTCTGTACAGCACTTTGAGATATCAGCTGATGTACGAAGGGCTATATAAATAAATTTGATTTGATTTGATTTGATCACCTACCAACCAGTAACAATTCCGGCTCTCACAGACCTGTTAGTTTTTCTTTAAGAAGCCCTCCTGTTCTCCACCCATTACCTGTATTAACTGCACCTCTTTGAACTCGTTACCTGTATAAAAGACACCTGTCCACACACTCAATCAAACAGACTACAACCGCTCCACAATGGCCAAGACCAGAGAGCTGTGTAAGGACATCAGAGTTAAAATTGTAGACCTGCACAAGGCTGGGATGGGCTACAGGACAATAGGCAAGTAGTTTGCTGAGAAGGCAACAACTGTTGGCGCAATTATTAGAAAATGGAAGAAGTTCAAGATGACGGTCAATCACCCTCGGTCTGGGGCTCCATGCAAGATCTCACGTCGTGGGGCATCAATGATCATGAAGAAGGTGAGGGATCAGCACAGAACTACATGGCATGACCTGATCAATGACCTGAAGAGAGCTGGGACCACAGTCTCAAAGAAAACCATTGGTAACACACTACGCCGTCATGGATTAAAATCTTGCAGCACACGCAAGATCCCCCTGATCAAGCCAGCGCATGTTCAGGCCCGTCTGAAGTTTGCCAATGACCATCTGGATGATCCAGAGGAGGAATGGGAGAAGGTCATGTGGTCTGATGAGACAAAAATATAGCTTTTGGTCGAAACTCCACTCGTCGTGTTTGGAGGAAGAAGAAGGATGAGCACAACCCCAAGAACACCATCCTAACCGTGAAGCAAGGAGGTGGAAACATCATGGAGTGGCCTAGCCAGTCTCCAGACCTGAACCCAATAGAAAATCTTTGGAGGGAGCTGAAAGTCCGTATTGCCCAGCGACAGCCCCGACACCTGAAGGATCTGGAGAAGGTCTGTATGGAAGAGTGGGCCAAAATCCCTGCTGCAGTGTTGAAACCTCTTCAAGAACTACAGGAAACGTATGATCTTTGTAATTGCAAACAAAGGTTTCTGTACCAAATATTAAGTTCTGCTTTTCTGATGTATCAAATACTTATGTCATGCAATAAAATGCAAAATAATTACTTAAAAATCATACAATGTGATTTTCTGGATTTTTGTTTAAGATTCCGTTTCTCACAGTTGAAGTGTACCTTTGATAAAAATTACAGACCTCTAAAGGCTTTGTAAGTAGGAAAACCTGCAAAATCGGCAGTGTATCAAATACTTGTTCTCCCCACTGTAGGTATTCCTCTTGTACAGATGGGATAGGGCAGTGTGAAGTGCGATGGCGGTTGCATCGTCTGTGGAGCTATTGGTGTGGTAAGCAAATTTAAGTGGGTCTAGGGTTTCAGGTAAGATAGAGGTGATTTGGTCCTTAACTAGCCTCTCAAAGCACTTCATGATGACAGAAGTGGGCTATATTCATTTAGTTCAGTTGCCTTTGCTCTTGGGTACATGAACAATGGTGGACATCTTGAAGCAAGTGGGGACAGCAGGCTGGGATAGGGAGAGATTGAATATGTCCGTAAACACTCCAGCCAGCCAGTCTGCGCATGCTCTGAGGACGCGGCTAGGGATGCTGTCTGGGCCGGCAATCTTGCAAGGGTTAACATTCAACTTCAGGCGCCGACAGAGATGGCCGCCTCGCTTCGCGTTCCTAGGAAACTATGCAGTTTTTTTTTTTTTTTTACGTGTTATTTCTTACATTAGTACCCCAGGTCATCTTAGGTTTCATTAGAGACTGTAACGTTCTTTGCTTCACGGAAACATGGCTCACTGGAGAGACGCTATCGGAGACGGTGCAGCCAGCTGGTTTCTCCACGCATCGCGCCGACAGAAACAAACATCTTTCTGGTAAGAAGAGGGGCGGGGGCGTATGCTTTATGGTTAACGTGACGTGGTGTGGCCAAAACAACATACAGGAACTCAAGTCCTTCTGTTCACCTGATTTAGAATTCCTCACAATCAAATGTAGACCGCATTATCTACCAAGGGAATTCTCTTCGATTATAATCACAGCCGTATATATTCCCCCCCAAGCAGACACATCGATGGCTCTGAACGAACTTTATTTGACTCATTCCAAACTGGAATCCATATATCCGGAGGCTGCATTCATTGTAGCTGGGGATTTTAACAAGGCTAATCTGAAAACAAGACTCCCTAAATTTTATCAGCATATCGATTGCGCAACCAGGGCTGGAAAAACCTTGGATCATTGCTATTCCAACTTCCGCGACGCATATAAGGCCCTGCCCCGCCCTCCTTTCGGAAAAGCTGACCACGACTCCATTTTGTTGATCCCTGCCTACAGACAGAAACTAAAACAAGAAGCTCCCGCGTGTAACGGTGTTCGTCTGTTGAATGAAGAGAGTCGGACCGAAATGCAGCGTGGTGGTTACTCATGATCTTTAATAAAGGAAACAGCGATACATGAAATAACTGTGAGAAACAAAACAACAAACGGAACGTGAAACTATACAGCCTATCTGGTGAATACACAAAGACAGGTACAATCACCCACGAAATACAACGCGAACTCAGGCTACCTAAATACGGTTCCCAATCCGAGACAACGAGAAGCACCTGCCTCTTAATTGAGAACCGCCTCAGGCAGCCCAGCCTAACTAGACACACCCCTAATCAACACAATCCCAATACTACAAACCCCAATACGAAACACAACATATAAACCCATGTCACACCCTGGCTTACCCAAACATATACCAAAAACACAAAATATAATGACCAAGGCGTGACAGAACCCCCCCCCCCCTAAGGTGCGGACTCCGGGACGCACCTCAAGAGCATAGGGAGGGTCCGGGTGGGCATCTGTCCATGGTGGCGGTTCTGGCTCGGGACGTGGACCCCACTCCATGAATGTCCTAGTTCCTCCCCTTCGCGTCCTGGGATACTCCACCTTCTCCGCCGACCATGGCCTAATAGTCCTCACCCTGATCCCCACATAACTGAGGGGCAGCTCGGGACAGAGGGGCAGCTCGGGACAGAAGGGCATCTCGGGACAGAGGGGCAGCCCGGGACTGAGGGGCAGCTCGGGACTGAGGGGCAGCTCGGGACAGAAGGGCATCTCGGGACAGAGGCAGCCCGGGACTGAGGGGCAGCCCAGTACTGAGAGGATGCCCAGCACTGAGAGGACGCCCAGCACTGAGAGGACGCCCAGTACTGAGATGAAGCTCAGACAGGTAGTAGGCTCCGGTAACTCCTGGCTGGCTGGCGGATCTAGCTGCTCTATGCAGACTGACAGCTCTGACTGCTCCATGCAGTCTGACAGCTCTCTGCAGACTGGCAGATCCTGGCTGACTGGCACTTCTGGCGGATCCTGGCAGACTGGCACCTCTGGCGGATCCTGGCAGACTGGCACCTCTGGCGGATCCTGGCAGACTGGCACCTCTGGCGGATCCTGGCAGACTGGCACCTCTGGCGGATCCTGGCAGACTGGCACTTCTGGCGGATCCTGGCAGACTGGCACTTCTGGCGGATCCTGGCAGACTGGCACTTCTGGCGGATCCTGGCAGACTGGCACTTCTGGCGGATCCTGGCAGACTGGCACTTCTGGCGGATCCTGGCAGACTGGCACTTCTGGCGGATCCTGGCAGACTGGCGGCGCTGTGCAGACTGGCGACGCTGGGCAGACTGGCGACGCTGGGCAGACTGGCGACGCTGGGCAGACTGGCGACGCTGGGCAGACTGGCGGCACTGGGCAGACTGGGAGCACTGGAGGCGCTGGACAGACTGGCGGTGCTGGGCAGACGGGAGACTCCGGCAGCGCAGGAGAGGAGACAGGCTCTGGCTGCGCTAAACAGGCGGGAGACTCCGGCAGCGCAGGAGAGGAGACAGGCTCTGGCTGCGCTAAACAGGCGGGAGACTCCGGCGGCGCAGGAGAGGAGACAGGCTCTGGCTGCGCTGAACAGGCGGGAGGCTCCGGCAGCGCAGGAGAGGAGACAGGCTCTGGCTGCGCTGAACAGGCGGGAGACTCCGACAGCGTAGGAGGGAAGGAAGGCTCTGGCTGTGTTGAACAGGCGAGGCGCACTGAAGGCCTGGTGCGTGGTGCTGGAACTGGTGGTATTGGATTGAGGACACGCACAGGAAACCTGGTGCGGGGAGCTGCTACCGGAGGACTGGTGTGTGGAGGTGGCTCTGGATAGACCGGACCGTGCAGGCGCACTGGAGCTCTTGAGCACCGAGCCTGCCCAAGCTTACCTGACTCGATGCCCACTCTAGCCCGGCCAATAGGAAGAGCTGGTATGTGTCGCAGCTGGCTCTGCACCCGCACTGGAAACACTGTGCGCTCCATAGCATAACACAGTGCCTGCCCGGTCTCTCTAGCCCAACGGTGAGCACAGGGAGTATGCGCAGGTTTCCTACCTGGCATAACTATTCTCCCTTCTAGCCCCCCCCCAATAATTTTTTTGGGTTGCTTTACCGGCTTCCTTGCCAACCGTGTTCCCTCGTATCGTCGGCTCCTATCTCCGGCTGCCTCTGCTTCTTCCTTGGGACTGCGATATTCTCCCGGCTGCGCCCAGGGTCCTTTTCCGTCTAATATCCTCTCGCAAGACCAGAAGTCCCTATATTGCTGCTCCTCGCAATTAACAGGGAGAGTAGGCTCAGGTCTGACTCCTGACTCAGCTACTCTCTCTCTGCGCTCTCCCCCGTTACTTTCGGTTTTCGCTCTGCGTCGCCGTGTTTTCCTCTTTGACTCCATTAGCCTGTAGCCCTCTTCGCACTGCTGAAGCGAATCCCAGGCGGGCTCCTGCACTCTCTCCGGGTTGGCCGCCCACCTGTCGATTTCTTCCCACGTCGTATACTCCATGCCTCTACCTTCCATAACGTCCTCCTTTCGCTCCTGCCAGTTTTCACGCCGCTCGGTCCGTTTGTGGTGGGTGATTCTGTAACGGCGTTCGTCTGTTGAATGAAGAGAGTCGGACCGAAATGCAGCGTGGTGGTTACTCATGATCTTTAATAAAGGAAACAGCGATACATGAAATAACTGTGAGAAACAAAACAACAAACGGAACGTGAAACTATACAGCCTATCTGGTGAATACACAAAGACAGGTACAATCACCCACGAAATACAATGCGAACTCAGGCTACCTAAATACGGTTCCCAATCCGAGACAACGAGAAGCACCTGACTCTTAATTGAGAACCGCCTCAGGCAGCCCAGCCTAACTAGACACACCCCTAATCAACACAATCCCAATACTACAAACCCCAATACGAAACACAACATATAAACCCATGTCACACCCTGGCTTACCCAAACATATACCAAAAACACAAAATATAATGACCAAGGCGTGACACCGCGCTGAGGTCTGTTCAACGCTGGTCCGACCAATCTGATTGCACACTCCAAGACTGCTTCCATCACGTGGACTGGGATATGTTCCGTATTGCGTCAGACGACAACATTGACGAATACGCTGATTCGGGGTGTGAGTTCATTAGAACGTGCCTTGAAGATGTCGGGGTCTGATGTGGCAGGGTCTACAGTCAATCACGGATTACAAAAAGAAAACCAGCACCGTCACGGACCAGGATGTCTTGCTCCCAGGCAGACTAAATAACTTTTTTGCCCGCTTTGAGGACAATACAGTGCCACTGACACGGCCCGCAACTAAAACATGCGGACTCTCCTTCACTGCAGCCGACGTGAGGAAAACATTTAAACGTGTCAACCCTCGCAAGGCTGCAGGCCCAGACGGCATCCCCAGCCGCGCCCTCAGAGCATGCGCAGACCAGCTGGCTGGTGTGTTTACAGACATATTCAATCAATCCCTATCCCAGTCTGTTGTTCCCACATGCTTCAAGAGGGCCACCATTGTTCCTGTTCCCAAGAAAGCTAAGGTAACTGAGCTAGACGACTACCGCCCCGTAGCACTCACTTCCGTCATCATGAAGTGCTTTGAGAGACTAGTCAAGGACCATATCACCTCCACCCTACCTGACACTCTAGACCCACTCCAATTTGCTTACCAGCCAAATAGGTCCACAGACGATGCAATCTCAACCACACTGCACACTGCCCTAACCCATCTGGACAACAGGAATACCTATGTGAGAATGCTGTTCATCGACTACAGCTCGGCATTTAACACCATAGTGCCCTCCAAGCTCGTCATCAAGCTCGAGACCCTGGGTCTCGACCCCGCCCTGTGCAACTGGGTACTGGACTTCCTGACGGGCCACCCCCAGGTGGTGAGGGTAGGCAACAACATCTCCACCCCGCTGATCCTCGACACTGGGGACCCACAAGGGTGCGTTCTGAGCCCTCTCCTGTACTCCCTGTTCACCCACGACTGCGTGGCCACGCACGCCTCCAACTCAATCATCAAGTTTGCGGACGACACAACAGTGGTAGGCTTGATTACCAACAACGACGAGACGGCCTACAGGGAGGAGGTGAGGGACCTCGGAGTGTGGTGTCAGGAAAATAACCTCACACTCAACGTCAACAAAACTAAGGAGATGATTGTGGACTTCAGGAAACAGCAGAGGGAACACCCCCCTATCCACATCGATGGAACAGTAGTGGAAAGGGTAGTAAATTTTAAGTTCCTCGGCGTACAAATCACAGACAAACTGAATTGGTCCACCCACACAGACAGCATCGTGAAGAAGACGCAGCAGCGCCTCTTCAACCTCAGGAGGCTGGAGAAATTCTGCTTGTCACCAAAAGCACTCACAAACTTCTACAGATGCACAATCGAGAGCATCCTGTCGGGCTGTATCACCGCCTGGTACGGCAACTGCTCCGCCCACAACCGTAAGGCTCTCCAGAGGGTAGTGAGGTCTGCACAACGCATCACCGGGGGCAAACTACCTGCCCTCCAGGACACCTACACCACCCGATGTCACAGGAAGGCCATAAAGATCATTACATTTACATTTACATTTAAGTCATTTAGCAGACGCTCTTATCCAGAGCGACTTACAAATTGGTGCATTCACCTTATGACATCCTGTGGAGCAGCCACTTTACAATAGTGCATCTAAATCTTTTAAGGGGGGGTGAGAAGGATTACTTTATCCTATCCTAGGTATTCCTTAAAGAGGTGGGGTTTCAGGTGTCTCCGGAAGGTGGTGATTGACTCCGCTGTCCTGGCGTCGTGAGGGAGTTTGTTCCACCATTGGGGGGCCAGAGCAGCGAACAGTTTTGACTGGGCTGAGCGGGAACTGTACTTTCTCAGTGTTAGGGAGGCGAGCAGGCCAGAGGTGGATGAACGCAGTGCCCTTGTTTGGGTGTAGGGCCTGATCAGAGCCTGGAGGTACTGAGGTGCCGTTCCCCTCACAGCTCCGTAGGCAAGCACCATGGTCTTGTAGCGGATGCGAGCTTCAACTGGAAGCCAGTGGAGAGAGCGGAGGAGCGGGGTGACGTGAGAGAACTTGGGAAGGTTGAACACCAGACGGGCTGCGGCGTTCTGGATGAGTTGTAGGGGTTTAATGGCACAGGCAGGGAGCCCAGCCAACAGCGAGTTGCAGTACTCCAGACGGGAGATGACAAGTGCCTGGATTAGGACCTGCGCCGCTTCCTGTGTGAGGCAGGGTCGTACTCTGCGGATGTTGTAGAGCATGAACCTACAGGAACGGGCCACCGCCTTGATGTTAGTTGAGAACGACAGGGTGTTGTCCAGGATCACGCCAAGGTTCTTAGCGCTCTGGGAGGAGGACACAGTGGAGTTGTCAACCGTGATGGCGAGATCATGGAACGGGCAGTCCTTCCCGGGAGGAAGAGCAGCTCCGTCTTGCCGAGGTTCAGCTTGAGGTGGTGATCCGTCATCCACACTGATATGTCTGCCAGACATGCAGAGATGCGATTCGCCACCTGGTCATCAGAAGGGGAAAGGAGAAGATTAATTGTGTGTCGTCTGCATAGCAATGATAGGAGAGACCATGTGAGGTTATGACAGAGCCAAGTGACTTGGTGTATAGCGAGAATAGGAGAGGGCCTAGAACAGAGCCCTGGGGGACACCAGTGGTGAGAGCACGTGGTGAGGAGACAGATTCTCGCCACGCCACCTGGTAGGAGCGACCTGTCAGGTAGGACGCAATCCAAGCGTGGGCCGCGCCGGAGATGCCCAACTCGGAGAGGGTGGAGAGGAGGATCTGATGGTTCACAGTATCGAAGGCAGCCGATAGGTCTAGAAGGATGAGAGCAGAGGAGAGAGAGTTAGCTTTAGCAGTGCGGAGCGCCTCCGTGATACAGAGAAGAGCAGTCTCAGTTGAATGACTAGTCTTGAAACCTGACTGATTTGGATCAAGGTCATTCTGAGAGAGATAGCGGGAGAGCTGGCCAAGGACGGCACGTTCAAGGGTTTTGGAGAGAAAAGAAAGAAGGGATACTGGTCTGTAGTTGTTGACATCGGAGGGATCGAGTGTAGGTTTTTTCAGAAGGGGTGCAACTCTCGCTCTCTTGAAGACGGAAGGGACGTAGCCAGCGGTCAGGGATGAGTTGATGAGCGAGGTGAGGTAAGGGGAGAAGGTCTCCGGAAATGGTCTGGAGAAGAGAGGAGGGGATGGGGTCAAGCGGGCAGGTTGTTGGGCGGCCGGCCGTCACAAGACGCAAGATTTCATCTGGAGAGAGAGGGAGAAAGAGGTCAGAGCACAGGGTAGGGCAGTGTGAGCAGAACCAGCGGTGTCGTTTGACTTAGCAAACGAGGATCGGATGTCGTCGACCTTCTTTTCAAAATGGTTGACGAAGTCATCTGCAGAGAGGGGGGAGGATTCAGGAGGGAGGAGAAGGTGGCAAAGAGCTTCCTAGGGTTAGAGGCAGATGCTTGGAATTTAGAGTGGTAGAAAGTGGCTTTAGCAGCAGCGACAGAAGAGGAAAATGTAGAGAGGAGGGAGTGAAAGGATGCCAGGTCCGCAGGGAGGCGAGTTTTCCTCCATTTCCGCTCGGCTGCCCGGAGCCCTGTTCTGTGAGCTCACAATGAGTCGTCGAGCCACGGAGCGGGAGGGGAGGACCGAGCCGGCCTGGAGGATAGGGGACATAGAGAGTCAAAGGATGCAGAAAGGGAGGAGAGGAGGGTTGAGGAGGCAGAATCAGGAGATAGGTTGGAGAAGGTTTGAGCAGAGGGAAGAGATGATAGGATGGAAGAGGAGAGAGTAGCGGGGGAGAGAGAGCGAAGGTTGGGACGGCGCGATACCATCCGAGTAGGGGCAGTGTGGGAAGTGTTGGATGAGAGCGAGAGGGAAAAGGATACAAGGTAGTGGTCGGAGACTTGGAGGGGAGTTGCAATGAGGTTAGTGGAAGAACAGCATCTAGTAAAGATGAGGTCGAGCGTATTGCCTGCCTTGTGAGTAGGGGGAAGGTGAGAGGGAGAGGTCAAAAGAGGAGAGGAGTGGAAAGAAGGAGGCAGAGAGGAATGAGTCAAAGGTAGGCGTGGGGAGGTTAAAGTCGCCCAGAACTGTGAGAGGTGAGCCGTCCTCAGGAAAGGAGCTTATCAAGGCATCGAGCTCATTGATGAACTCTCCGAGGGAACCTGGAGGGCGATAAATGATAAGGATGTTAAGCTTGAAAGGGCTGGTAACTGTGACAGCATGGAATTCAAAGGAGGCGATAGACAGATGGGTAAGGGGAGAAAGAGAGAATGACCACTTGGGAGAGATGAGGATCCCGGTGCCACCACCCCGCTGACCAGAAGCTCTCGGGGTGTGCGAGAACACGTGGGCGGACGAAGAGAGAGCAGTAGGAGTAGCAGTGTTATCTGTGGTGATCCATGTTTCCGTCAGTGCCAAGAAGTCGAGGGACTGGAGGGAGGCATAGGCTGAGATGAACTCTGCCTTGTTGGCCGCAGATCGGCAGTTCCAGAGGCTACCGGAGACCTGGAACTCCACGTGGGTCGTGCGCGCTGGGACCACCAGATTAGGGTGGCCGCGGCCACGCGATGTGGAGCATTTGTATGGTCTGTGCAGAGAGGAGAGAACAGGTATAGACAGACACATAGTTGACAGGCTACAGAAGAGGCTACGCTAATGCAAAGGAGATTGGAATGACAAGTGGACTACACGTCTCGAATGTTCAGAAAGTTGAGCTTACGTAGCAAGAATCTTATTGACTAAAATGATTAAAAATGATACAGTACTGCTGAAGTAGGCTAGCTGGCAGTGGCTGCGTTGTTGATTCGGGGGCTAGCTGGCTAGCTAGCAGTGTTGATTACGTTACGTTGCGTTAAAAGAACGACAATAGCTGGCTAGGTAACCTAGAAAACCGCTCTAGACTACACAATTATCTTTGATACAGAGACGGCTATGTAGCTAGCTATGTAGCTAGCTACGATCAAACAAATCAAACCGTTGTACTGTAATGAAATGAAATGAAAATGTGATACTACCTGTGGAGCGAGGCGGAATGCGACCGGGTTGTTGAGTTCTATTCGGTAGACGTTGGCTAGCTGTTGGCTAGCTAGCAGTGTCTCCTACGTTAAGGACGACAAATAGCTGGCTAGGTAACCTCGATAAATTAAGATAATCACTCTAAAACTACACACTCTAAACTACACAATTATCTTGGATACGAAGACAGCAAAGACAACTATGTAGCTAGCTAACACTACACTAATCAAGTCGTTCAGTTGAGGGTAATAGTTTCTACAGTGCTGCTATTCTTATTGACTAAAATGATTAAAAATGATACAGTACTGCTGAAGAAGGCTAGCTGGCAGTGGCTGCGTTGTTGACTTTGTAGGCTAGCTGGCAGTGGCTGCGTTGTTGATTCAGGGGCTAGCTGGCTAGCTAGCAGTGTTGATTACGTTACGTTGCGTTAAAAGAACGACAATAGCTGGCTAGGTAACCTAGAAAATCGCTCTAGACTACACAATTATCTTTCATACAGAGACGGCTATTAAGGACAGAAACCACCCGAGCCACTGCCTGTTCACCCCGCTATCATCCAGAAGGCGAGGTCAGTACAGGTGCATCAAAGCTGGGACCGAGAGACTGAAAAACAGCTTCTATCTCAAGGCCATCAGACTGTTAAACAGCCACCACTAACATTGAGTGGCTGCTGCCAACACACTGACTCAACTCCAGCCACTTTAATAATGGGAATTGATGGGAAATGATGTAAAATATATCACTAGCCACTTTAAACAATGCTACCTAATATAATGTTTACATACCCTACATTATCCATCTCATATGTGTACGTATATACTGTACTCTATATCATCTACTGCATCCTTATGTAATATATTTATCACTAGCCACTTTAACTATGCCACTTTGTTTACATACTCATCTCATATGTATATACTGCACTCAATACCATCTACTGTATCTTGCCTATGCCGCTATGTACCATCACTCATTCATATATCTTTATGTACATACTCTTTATCCCCTTACACTTGTGTCTATAAGGTAGTAGTTTTGGAATTGTTAGCTAGATTACTTGTTGGTTATTACTGCATTGTCGGAACTAGAAGCACAAGCATTTCGCTACACTCGCACTAACATCTGCTAACCATGTGTATGTGACAAATAACATTTGATTTGATTTGACACTTAAATGTCTTAGTCACGTTGGCCACAGAGAAGAAGAGCCCACAGTCCTTGGTAGAGGTCCGTCGGTGGCACTGTGTTATCCTCAAAGCAGGCGAAACATGTTTATAGCTTGTCCGGAAACAAGAAAATGAGGTGGATGGTTTTCCCTTTCTAGTCCGTGATTGTCTGTAGACCGTCTAAGCCATTGAATTGTCTGAGCCGTTGAAATGTGACTCCTCTTTGTCTCTATACTGACATTTTGCCTGTTTGATTGCCTTAAGGAGGGGATAACTATTGTTACGGATACCAGTATCCTGTGTGTGTATCCTGTGTGTGTGTGTGTATCCTGTGTTCTTTTCTCTCCTTCTCCCCTCACAGGTGAAAATCATCACTCCCCAATCAGTCACCAATCCAATCATCAATCAGAAGACACACCTCCTCCTGTTTCCTACCCTATCACAGTTCCTTTCCCTTGGTTTAAAAACTCTGTCAGTTGTTTGCTCTACAGCTCAATCTCTCTGTAAATGCCATGTCTGTAGGTCTCTGTGTTTCACTCGCTCTTTGTGTATTAACCTCTCTTTTGTTTGAGCACCTCCATAGCACTTTGTCCTCACCTGTGAGTATTGTTTTTGGTTATGGTGATTGTGTTTGTTTGCTGGTGGGAAAAGGGGAAACCAAGACAAGTCGCCCATGGGCATACACTACCCGTAGGTAGACTTTATTAAATACACTAGTTAGAACTGGGCGGACCACCCACTGTATTTTTGGTTAGTTAGCTGTTGTTAAAGTAGGCTAGTCTAGCTTAGGGGTGTTTTTGAATACTTATTGTTTCTTTCCTTGGGTCCAGCTCAGCCCCTTATCCTGCTTCCCCCCCCCCCCCCCCTTGAGTTTGACGGTAGATTTCAGTTGTCCTGGTTATTTCGTCCACACTTTTACTTTCTCACTATTATAATTTGCCTGAGTTATGTTACGGGTCTCATTACCATCCCCCCTAGACTGTCGGGCCAAAAGGGATTCGTAACAACTACACTGTTTGTTTTATTCCCAATCACCTTGCCATGGTTAAATGTGGTGGTTTGCGCTTTCAGTTTTGTTCGAATACTGCCATCTATCCACGGTTTCTGTTTAGGGTAGGTTTTCATCGTCACAGTTGGCACAACATGTCCTGTACACTTCATGATAAACTCAGTCACCGTATTTGTGTATTCTTCAATATTTCTCTATTAGGAGGTAATACGGTCGGCATTTGATTGTGGGGTATTCTAGGTTGGGTGAACAAAAGGACTTGAGTTTCTGTATGTTATCACAATCACACCATGAGTGGTTAATCATGAAACATACACCCCTGCCTTTCTTCTTTCCGGAGAGTTCTTTATTCCTGTCTGCACGATATACTGAGAACCCAGCTGGTTGTATGGACAAAAGACAGTATATCCCGAAAGAGCCATGTTTCCGTGAAACAGTATGTTACAATCCCTGATGTCTCTCTGGAAAGAGATTCTCACCTCTCTCTCAGCTCATCTAACTTATTATCCAGAGACTGAACATTAGCGAGTAATATGCTCGGAAACGGTCATGGTATGTGTGCCTACTGAGTCAGACTGGAAGTCCACTCTGAATACCTCTTCTCCGCTGGCGGTGTTTTGGATCAGCCTCTGGAATCAGTTCAATTGCCCTGGGGGAACTAACAAAGGATCCAATTTGGGAAAGTCGTATTAGCGGTCGCAATGCTGGTGTGTTACCGCAAAGTTCTGCCTGTCTGTTTATAATTTTTTATATTTTAGTTTTTTATTTAACCTTTACCGTGCTTCTACACCTGCATTGCTTGCTGTTTGGGGTTTTAGGCTGGGTTCCTGTACAGCACTTTGAGATATCAGCTGATGTAAGAAGGGATTTATAAATAAATGTGATTTTTTTTCATTATCTAGGCAAGGCAGTTACCCATGAACCCTAAAGATGCTGGGCCAATTGTATGCCGCCCTATGTGACTCCCAATCATGGCCTGTGATACAGCCTTGAATCGAACCAGGGTCTAAGGCACTGCAGTGACACCTCTAGCACTGAGATGCAGTCCCTTAGACCGCTGCGCCACTCAGGAGACTGTATGTAATAACACAAAATTAGGGCTAATAATGAAATAACACACAAAAAAACAAAATACTGCAAACTTGCTTAGGAGAGCTGCCCTATCTGATGCCGGTTAGAGAGAGCGGAGAATCTTCTCCATCTCTGATGTGTTAGCTGTACATTATCAGTCTCAAGTTCTAGACTCATTATCTCCCAAACCTCCCTCTGGACCTCGCTACCCCGGATAGCTCCCCAACCCGGTTATAGTCCCCATTAATTCAAGCTAATATAACCAAAATCATCATATAAATGACATCCAAATGGGATGGTGTGATTTAACACGTTTTTTTTTATTTTTTAAAGCCTCATAGAATAATTTGTTATGCGATTGGGATTGCAATATAACATTGTAATGATTTTGGTCTCTCGAGTTAATGTTTTTTTTTAAACGGTTCCACTTCTATTAGCAATTAAAGGCGCATTTATGAATGTTTACTTGATTGATTCCGCAGAATAATAGCGCTTAATTTCAGATTCCAAACTCTGTCTCTTTCTCCATCCCTCCTTCCACTCATTTAAGAAAGAAAAAAAATCTCTTGAACGCAACTGTGTTTATCCTTAAGACAATGGCTGAGAGCACAAAGGGAGTGCTTGTGATGTCGTAATACCTTGTCTAATCCGTGCTGGGATCAGTACTCAGTGTCTGTGAGTGGATAAACACGAGCGCACACACACACACACACACACACACACCCTTCACTAGGGAAATTAAAGAAAATGAAAGCCAATGTCAAATCTACTCTGTTATTACTGTATTATTGCTTTATTTCTCCCTCATCCTTTTCATTAAATAAACATCCTTTCAAAGGAGAAGTCTAATTGAAAAATAAATCAAGTAGTAGAAGTGAGGTGTTTTTGTACTGAGATGTATTGGGTGTAATTGTGTTATGGGTCCAGTCTATAGATCACAGGATGTCCTATGATCCGAGTATGTAGATACCACTGTATGGTGTGGTTAATCATGGTGAAATCCACTGTACCTACAACCTACAATGGATTCCTTTAACACCTTGACATGGCCATCGTTTCCCTGAAATACGTATATAGCGACCGAGGAAACGGATGGGCTGTGGGATGACACATCAAAGAGAGAGTGATGGGCATTTGTGTGACCCAGATTCACCGTGGTGAGGTATAGGCCCAATTATATCACTAACGGAGAAAGGCTGTGTGTGTATGTGTGTGTTAGTGTGCATGTGTGTGTGCATGTGGGTGTGGAGTCACTGCGTTAATTAGTATATCACCATAATCTAACGTACAGAACTCATCCATCACAACAAACGCCTCTCACACAGAGACACAATCTAATCCCCAGCTAAATTGGAAGCAATCTATGCAACAGCAAGTCATTCACTATCCAGGAACAGAAGATGTATAAGGACAATAAACTCATAAAACTACTGTATCTTCAACAACAGGTTCCTTCGCAAACTGTTGTTGCAAACTTATGAAGCAACAACTTTATACAAAGCATGAAAAGAGAGCAAAACAGTGATACACACTTGTTTGTGGAGGACAGGGGAGAGGAAGAGATATAAGGGGGAGGGCAAATGACAAAGATAATACCACCTGTAGAGGAGGGAAAGTTAAGAGAGAGGCAGAGTTGGAGGAGAGATAGCAGGATGGAGAGATGGAGAGGAGAGACAACAACGCTCTCCGTTCTGACTCCCCGGGGGTGACTGGAGGCACATTCACACGGGGTGCTGCAGACGGCTGATGAAGAAGGCGCTTGTTAGGATGAGCGAGTGAAAGAAGAACAAAAAAAAAAAAAAGAGAGGAGGAGGAGGAAGAATCACGCAAAGTGAGGAAACGATGAGAAATGAGAAAAACAATTTTGAAGGAATCAGGTTATGATATGATGTATTTTTTCTGTTTGTTGTTTTATTTCCCACCTCTCAGGTTTATTATTGTTTCCTGTGCAACGCTGATCTCATGCATACAGTATATGACTACTGCTTGCTGCCAGGGTAGGCTAGGAATTCATTACCATTCCAGAGCCGTTATTAAAACAAGCAGGGATATAAGAGGGAGAGTTCTTATTTAAGTTCCACCCTTCCACCTGGTCTCTCCCACTCTCCATCCGTCAGTCGCCTCATCCCTTCATCCCACTGATACTTCAGCTTTATTAACTAGGGAACATGGCCAACGCTCTCATTTGGATAAAATACTGCCAGTTATTCACCCATAATAGAGAGAGAGAGAGAGAGAGAGAGAGAAAGAGAAAGAGAGAGAGGGAGAGAGAGGGGGGGAGAGGTTGGCATATATAGATGAAAGAGAGATGAAGATGCTCTGCAACATGGAGAGAAAGACAGGAAGAGATGTGAAAAGAGAGGGGAGAAAAGGAAGAGAGTTCCATGGACAGCCCAGATGGATCCTTCCCATCTCCGTGTGTCTGGTGTGATGTGTGTGGGTCGGACGTTATCCGTTACCCAGTCTGCCAATAGGACTGGGCCTGGGCTCATCTCTCACTAAAAGTTGGCCCAGAGCTCCTCTAATTGGCTCAAATATCGCTGCTATATTTCCATAGGCCTGTCAGAGAGGAGCTAGTGAAGCATGGTGAAGCATGACTCCATAGGGAACCTCCATAGGGAAGGTCTATGTGAATCCCTTTGGATGTGGTGGGTTGTATTGCATTGGAGAAATCTTGAACTGGTCAGGAGAAAATGAAACCCTAGACATTTCCTTTTCTAACTCCTTCAGACTTTATTTAGTGTCTGATTCCATATTTGTTTGTACATTTAGCCTTTATTTAACTAGGCATGTCAGTTGAGAAC
Organism: Oncorhynchus nerka; assembly: GCF_034236695.1. Lineage (NCBI taxonomy): Eukaryota > Metazoa > Chordata > Actinopteri > Salmoniformes > Salmonidae > Oncorhynchus > Oncorhynchus nerka. Next base: position 52,281,206 of record NC_088418.1, on the reverse strand, counting down.
TAATTCTTATTTACAATGACTGTCTAGCTCGGCCAAACCCTAACCCGGACGATGCTGGGCCAATTGTGCGCTGCCCTATGGGACTCCCAATCACGGACGGTTGTGATACAGCCTGGAATCAAACCAGGGTCTGTAGTGACGCCTTTAGCACTTAGATACATTGACTTAGACCACTGCGCCACTCGGGTCACCCATATGCATAGGCTACTATCTCTCTCCTGTCTTTTTTCTCTCTTTGTCATCCCTCTGTCATTGCTATACCTCCACCTTTTCATTTACCCAACATCAATATTGTTGTTCTTGCATTCTCTCCTTTTCTCTCTCATCATCAACCATTCCTCCATCTCCCACACCTCTTCTTCCTCTGATCTGTCTATCGCTTAATCCTTCCTTCATCTCTCCAACATTGGTGACCCCCTTCTTCTCGTGTTCTCACACCTCCACCTCTCTCTGTCCCTTCCTCAACTCCTTCATGCTTCTTCTAACATCCGCACTGTTCTTTCCATCCACTCCCCTCTTTCTCCTCTCTCCCTCAACCCCATTTCTCTATCTATCTTCTCTTCTCGACCCATTATCCTACTATCATTACAGTTCTTCTCTCGTCTGTCAATCATCCTTTCCTCCTCTGACCTCTTCATCACTGCTATTCTCTCATTTGTTCGTCATTCCTAATCTCTCCGTCTCCTGATCTTTCTATACACTGTGATTTTCTCCTCTTCTCTTCTCTACTCCTCTCCTCCCTTTATCATTGACCTTGTCGTCAGTGCGGAGAGCAGATATCACCACATCTCTCTTGCACATTTGTTCAGCCAGAATCATTTCTTCCTATTAATGTTTTTAATGGGTGTCATAAATGCCTGGTTCCTGGATCTCTGGGCCAATATTTGCTTAATTATTCTGCCGCTGATATTGCCTTTTAATGAAATTTGAAATATAATAAAGAAATTGTATTAACGAGAACACACAACATTAATATACTCTGACACTTTAACTGATTATATACTGTATGCCTCTCTTCTGCAGCCCGTAGAGAAATCAGAGTTTAAGAACAGTCTGCTAAATGCCACTTAATTATGAGATAAGACCACCAGACACACAGACGCGTAGAAGCACACACACACACACACACACACACACACTGACACACAGAGAAGCACCACACAGATGTGCATGCATGCTGAAATCGCTCCGATATAGAGAGCTTTCCTCAAAGGGGAGGTTTCCCATGCATCATTAAAAAGATTTACATTCAATAAAATCTCTATAATTCCTTACTTATTATGAATTAATATTACTGATAACGATATTATCCCTCATCATCTAGTAATAACACATGCATAGTTGTATATTTTTATCAATTCACTCCTGAATGTTCTTCTCTGTCTGCAACAAGTTCAACGAAACATGTCTGAACTCAACCAAGCATGACCTCACAGAACCTCCTAAAATAAAGTGGCCAAGTGGTGCAAGTAACAATACAACACAAGTTGCCTCTACAGGTGTAATTGAATCTTGCTGCCATTTTTTTTTAAACTAGGCAAGTCAGTTAAGAACACATTTTTATTTACAATGACAACCTACCAGGGAACAGTGGGTTAACTGCATTGTTCAGGGGCAGAACAACATATTTTTACCTTGTCTGCTCGGGGATTCAATCCAGCAACCTTTCTGTTACTGGCCCAATACTCTAACCACTAGGCTACCTGCTGCCATCACAGCAGCAAGATTTGTGACCCATTGCAAAAAGGAAAGGGCAACCAGTGAAGCACAAACACCATTGTAAATACATCCCATATTTATGTTGATTTATTTCCCATTATTCTCCATCGTTTCAACACTGTACTGTATATAGCCGTAATAGGACATTTGAAATGTTTCTATTCCTTTGGAACTGTTTATTTCACTTTTGTTTATTATCTATTTCACTTGCTTTGGCAATGTAAACATATGTTTCCATTGCCAATAAAGCCCTTTGAATTTAATTGAATTGACAGCCATATTCTCTAGGCTCAAATGCGAATGAAATTACTCAGCCATATAGCTTCTTTCGCACCCCCTAAAATAGACCCAATCAGTGAGATGTAATCAACAATAAACTGCTGGGCCATGTCAAACTGTGTTACCAACACTATAGCACTCTAAAGGATAAGCCAGGGGGCGAGGAGAGGAGGAGAGGAGCGAGGGGGGATGAAGGATGTTACCTGGGCTTCTGTCTGACAGCTCTTCCTCTCTTTGTGTCTGTGTCTTCACCCCTGCTGCCAGCGCTCATCAACAATATTAATCAATGTCAGGCCCGTATGTAATTACAACTAGCTTCCTCTTACCAAACACAGACAGATGCACAGCCAGCCACACAGCCAGCCACACACAGACACAAAACCAGCCACACAGAGACTCACTGCCAGCCACAAACAGACACCACAGTACACTGTCCTCTCGGACTCAGTGTTTCTGTGACTGTACATGAAGACGTTTCTGTAGTTGTGTAAGGTGGACCAGTTAATTAATGGGTCAGCCACACCCTTAATTAGTCCTACTTGGATCAGCCATACCCCCTTAATGAGCCAGCTGGATTATTTTCAAGCTGGACCATTGGGGAGTGTTCCAGAAGGGAGTGATACCTGACAGAACTACATAATGTAAGTATAGTGTAGGTATATTGTAGGAATAGTGTAGGTAAAGTGTAGGTATAATGTAGGTAAAGTGTAGGTATAATGTAGGTATAATATAGGTGCAGTGTAGGTATAGTGTAGGTATAATGTAGGTATAATATAGGTATAGTGTAGGTATAGTGTAGGTATAGTATAGGTATAGTATAGGTACAGTGAGGGAAAAAAGTATTTGATCCCATGCTGATTTTGTACGTTTGCCCACTGACAAAGAAATGATCAGTCTATAATTGTAATGGTAGGTTTATTTGAACAGAGAGACAGAATAACAACAACAAAATCCAGAAAAAACGCATATCAAAAATTGTATATAATTGATTTGCATTTTAATGAGGGAAATAAGTATTTGACCCCTCTGCAAAACATGACTTAGTACTTGATGGCAAAAGCCTTGTTGGCAATCACAGAGGTCAAATGTACAAAATCAGCAGGGGATCCTCCTTTTTAACCAACTCTCCTCTCCGGGGAGGATCCCATTGCTTGGAAGGCAGCCACAGTGCATCCTTTATTTAAAGGGGGAGATGAAGCTGATCCCAACTGTAAAAGGTCATATTCTATGTTGTCCTGTTTATCAAAAGTGTTGAGAAAACTTGTCAATAATGTCACGTTCTTTCAAAATCGAACCCAGAAGCAGACCAGGACAAGGAGAGTAGGAAGAAGGTGAGTATTTATTTACAAGTGAATGTGAATGGGTAGATATATCCAGGTGGCGTAGCGGACAGCGGTGGTGAGTTGATGGGAGTAAATAGGTGGATCCAATGGGGTAGTGGAATCCTCCGACGACCAGGCGGGAATGGGGTAAATGATCCGGGTGCGTAACTGAAGACAGAACAAACAAACGGGGGTAAGTTTAAGGCAAGCAATACGTAAAAAACAACAAAACAAATTCTATCCAACTTGAGGCTGATACTATGGCACAACATACTGTTCATGGCTAACGATCCGGCAGGGAATGGATGTCAGGTCAGAGCTTTTGAAGGGGAGAGGTGATGATCAGGACAGGTGTGCAGATTACTGATGGGATACAGGTGCGGGTGAACATCGATCTCCCAACAAGCTAATTCGCCCGGCAACCAGACAGGGTGCGTTCCAGGACACCGGAAACACACTCCAGGACAGAATCACAGGCAAACACAGACTCAGGAAGCGGGATTCGTGACAAATAATCAACTGACTGGCTTTCTTGATGTCTATAGTATCCTCTCTGGTATGCAATCTGGTTTCCGCTCAGGTTATGAATGTGTCACTGCAACCTTAAAGGTGTTCAATGACGTCACCATTGTCCTTGATTCTTAGCAATGTTGTGCTGCTATTTTTATTGACTTGGCCAAAGCTTTTGATACGGTAGAACATTCCATTCTTGTGAGCTGGCTAAGGAGTATTGGTGTCTCTGAGGGGTCTTTGGCCTGGTTTGCTAACTACCTCTCTCAAAGAGTGCAGTGTATAAAGTCAGAAAATCTGCTGTCTCAGTCACTGCCTGTCACCAAGGGAGTACCCCAATGCTCAATCCTCTTTTCAATTTACATCAACAACGTAGCTCAGGCAGTAGGAAGCTCTCTCATCCATTTATATCAGATGATACAGTTTTATACTCAGCTGGCCCCTCCCCAGATTTTGTGTTAAACACTCTACAACAAGGCTTTCTTAGTGTCCAACAAATGTTCTCTGCCTTCAACCTTGTTCTGAACACCTCCAAAACAAAAGTCATGTGGTTTGGTAAGAAAAATGTCTCTCTCCCCACCGGTGTGATAACTACCTCCAAGGGTTTAGAGTTTGAGGTAGTCACCTCATACAAGTACTTGGTAGTATGGCTAGACGGTACACTTCTCTCAGCACATATCAAAGCTGCAGGCTAAAGTTAAATCTAGACTTGGTTTCCTCTATCGTAATCGCTCCTCTTTCACCCCAGCTGCCAAACTAACCCTAATTCAGATGACCATCCTACCCATGCTAGATTATGGAGATGTAATTTATAGATCGGCAGGTAAGGGTGCTCTCGAGCGGCTAGATGTTCTATATCATTCGCCCACAGATTTGCCTCCAATGCTCCTTATAGGACACATCACTGCACTCTATACTCAGCTGTAAACCCGTCGCAAGACCCACTGGTTGATGCTTATTTATAAATCTCTCTTAGGCTTCACTCCCTCCTATCTGAGATATCTACTGCAGCCCTCATCCTCCACATACAACACCCGTTCTGCCAGTCACATTCTGTTTAAGGTCCCTAAAGCATACACATCCCTAGGTCACTCGTCTTTTCAGTTTGCTGCAGCTAGTGACTGCAACAAGCTGCGACAAAAAAAAAATCTGTGCTCTTGTTCAGTTATTCTCTTGTGTAGGAATCCCAGATGAAATTCTGACGGACCAAGAGACAAACTTCACCTCAACCAACAGCTGGGCATTAAAGGCTTGAGGACTACTCCCTACCATCCCCAAATGGATGGACTTGTAGAGAGGTTAAATTTAAACGCTCAAGAACATGCGAGGAACTTTGCGGCTGACACTGATAAAGACTGGGATAAGTGGTTACCCTTTTAACTTTTTGCTTACAGGGAGGTGCCTCAGGCGTCGACAGGTTTCTCACCATTCAAACTGCTCTATGGGTGGCCAGTGCAGGGACCACTGGATCTGCTGAAGAAGTACTGGGAGGGTCCCCCAGTAGCTACCTAGGGACAGGGGATTGTCCAGTACGTCCTCCAGATGCAGGACAGGCTGGACCGGTACCGAGAGGAAGCTAGGGCAAACCTTCAGCAAGCCCAGAGGCCCAGAAGAGAGATTATGACCAGCACGCTCGCAACAGAGATTTCGAACCAGGACAGAAAGTCCTGCTCCTCCTTCCCTCGTCTACCAGCAAGCTCCTTGCGCAGTGGCAAGGGCCGTACCTAAATGGAAGGAAGATGGGCACGGTGACATTAGAGGCCCTGCACCCAGACAAGGGCAAGGAGAATCAAACCCACCATGTGGAGAAGCAAACCCACCAAACCCACCAAGCAAACCCACCACCCACCAAACCCACCTCCTCAAGGTCTGGGAGGAGAGAGAGGAACTCTCAAAGGGGAAGTCCTTTCTGGTCCGCAGAGAAGAAGAAGAGGATGAGTCGAAGGGGGTCACAGAGGCATAGAAAGGATGAGCAAAGGTCATACTGGCTCACCTGAAGAAGGCAAGCAAAATTAGATGAAGCAGCTATTTGGCGAGTATCCAGCCCTCTTCAGTTAGTGGCCAGGAAGAACCAAGTTTCTGGAACACGTCATCCGTTTGAAGCCTGACCAGAACCCTGTCCGCCAGCATCCTTACCGTGTGCCTGAGAAGCTGGTGGTAGCCCTTAAGGAAGAGGTCAACAACATGATAGAGATGGATGATGTCGAGCCATCTTCAAGTGAATGGTGCAGCACAATTGTCATTCTCCCAAAGAAGGATGGCTCTCTGCAGGTCTGAAAGTGAATGCCATCTCCCAGTTTGATGCCTACCCTATGCCCTGCATTGACGACTTACTGAGAATACGTAGAGCTCATTACATCACCACATTGGATCTCTGCAAAGGGTATTGGCAGGTGGCCCTGGACAAACATTCCAAGGCCTACACTGCCTTCCGGATGCCGATGGGCCTGTTCCAGTGCAAGGTTATGACATTTGGCCTTCATGGGGCCCCTGTGACTTTCCAGAGGCTGAGGGACAAGGTCCTCCGGGACTGTGATGATTGCTGTGCTGCCTACTTGGACGACGTGGTGGGATGATGTGGTCTACAGCCACTCCTGGAAGGAGCATATACAGCAGAGTCTTAGCAGAGTCCTGGGGATGATCCATGATGCGGGTCTCACGCTTAACCTCCTGAAGTGTGAGTGGGCGAAACAAAGTAGCTGGGTTACCAGCTGGGTAAGGGTGATGTTCAGCCTCAGGTGGACAAAGTGGAGTCCATCAGGAACAGCCCTCAACCCAGAACCAAGACACAGGTGAAGTCCTCCTAGGTCTGGCAGGCTGATAATGTAGATTCATTCCACAGTTCTCGACCATCGCGGCCCCTCTGACCAACCTCACTTCAAAGGTGGCCAGCAACCCTGTGAAGTGGACTGAGGAGTGTGAGGAAGTTTTCATGATGCTGAAAAAAACCTGTGCTCATCCCCTGTTCTCCAGGGCCCTGATTCTCATAAGAGGTTTCTCGTACAGGTGGACGCTTCAGCTGTGGGAATTGGAGCTCGGGGGGGAGCCAGGAGAAGAGCTCCCCATCCTGTACCTGAGTCGGAAGCTGTTGCTCAGGGAAATCAGGTATTCGACAATCGAGAAGGAGTGCCTGGCTATAAAGTGGGTACTAGATAGCCTCCGGTACTACCTTCTTGGGAGGGAATTTGACCTGCACACGGACCACAGAGCCCTGACATGGATCCAGACCATGAAGGACAGGAAATCTCGCATGATCAGGTGGTAGTTGGAGCTCCAGCCCTTCAGGTTCTGTGTCCGTCACAAGGCAGGAAACGAAAACGTCATGGAGGACTACCGATACTGGCTCCCGAACCTGGTCGCTTCAGGAGAGGAGGAAGGTAATGTGACTGAGAAGTCCATCACTGGCTGCGGACAGCATTTGGTACACTACACACACACACACACACACACACACACACACACACACGCACACACACACACTCATCGCCACCTCCCTGCTCCGTTATCAGCTAAGTTAGCAATGTGGGTCGACACACAAGTTAACTTCACTATCTTAGTACATACATTACAAACTTTACTCTTACCCCCCATCAGTAACAGTTTGTTATGGTGTAAAGAATATACAGACAAGTGTTCATGTTTAACCCTTGTGTAGTCTTAACATTCTGTATGCTCCCCTTGTCCTAAGGTAAATAAAATGACCCGCCTTCACTAAACCCCTCAAATAAAGCAGCTTACTTTCATTTTAAACCCAAAATATATTTTGCATGAAGAAACAACCTGTCATTCATCACAAACTTTGTGAAAATCTGGGTTTTCCCTCTTCAGAATGCAGAAAGACTGCATTTAATCAGTGGACACCACTCGTTTATTATTCATACACACCTGTCATAATTGTTTTCTTTGCTACAGTAAAGGTTTATTATTATTATTACTATTGCTAAAGGTACTGCATAGGGGTAAACATGTTATTTTGCAAGAGATAGCACTTGTATAGTGTAAGAAAGTAGCAGAAATGTGCAGAAAGTAGTTTGAATGCCATTTATTGAAAGGAAACAATAACAGTCTTGAACTTTTTTAGCAACATAGCGATATATTCTTATATAATGTACAATGAGGAATTCATCTACAAAATCCTAGTCTTTTGAACCATTGACCCCACCCACAAGGTGTATAAACAACAACAATAAATAAGAATAAAATAAGATAACAGATACAAAGCAAAAACCTGAAGAACATAAATAAATCAATCAACTAATTAGCACATGTAGGACAGTATTCAAATGTGTGTGCATGGACTTTGCAGATGTATTTCTCACATGTGCAGCATATAGTATTTGTTTCACAGTCTTTCTTTGGGGGGCAGATTTGGCATCTCCTCCTCCTGCCTGCCCCAGCTTCAGCCCCCTGAAAAGCTTTCACAAGCGCTACAGAGGCACTCCCTTCTATGAATGTGTGGGGTTACAAGTGCCTTTCCCAGCTGCTCCAGGAACACCCTCCTCTTGTTCCGCTTATCAGGCATCCAGGTAGGGTTGATCTTGTTCCATATCACAAAGGCATTGTTTGAGGACACATCAATTATGTAATGGAAGATGACCAGAGGCCAGCGGGCAATCATCCTCCTGCAGCTGTAAGTTCCAATCACCTTGTCCAGGTTGTCCACGCATCCTTTGTTCCAATCAAATTCATTTCCATAGCCTTTCGTACATCAGCTGATATCTCAAAGTGCTGTACAGAAACCCAGCGTAAAACCCCAAACAGCAAGAAATGCAGGTGTTGAAGCACGTTGGCTAGGAAAAACTCCCTAGAAAGGCCAAAACCTAGGAAGAAACCAGGCTATGAGGGGTGGCCAGTCCTCTTCTGGCTGTGCCGGGTGGAGATTATAACAGAACATGGCCAAGATGTTCAAATGTTCATAAATGACCAGCATTGTCACATAATAGGTCTGGGACAGGTAGCACGTCCAGTGAACAGGTCAGGATTCCATAGCTGCAGACAGAACAGTTGAAACTGGAGCAGCAGCACGGCCCGGTGGACTGGGACAGCAAGGAGTCAACATGCCAGGTAGTCCTGAGGCATGGTCCTACGGCTCAGGTTCTCCCAGAGAGAGAAAGAGAGAATTAGAAAGAGCATACTTAAATTCACACAGGACACCGGATAAGACAGGAGAAGTACTCCAGATATAACAAACTGACCCTAGCCCCCCGACACATAAACTACTGCAGCATAAATACTGGAGGCTAAGACAGGAGGGGTCAGGAGACACTGTGGCCCCATCCGATTATACCCCCAGACAGGGCCAAACAGGAAGGATATAACCCCACCCACTTTGCCAAAGCACAGCCCCCACACCACTAGAGGGATATCTTCAACCACCAACTTACCATCCTGAGACAAGGCCGAGTATAGCCCACAAAGATCTCCGCCACGGCACAACCCAAGGGGGGGCGCCAACCCAGACAGGAAGATCACATCAGTGACTCAACCCACTCAAGTGACGCACCCCTCCTAGGGACGGCATGAAAGAAGCCAGTAAGCCAGTGACTCAGCCCCTGTAATAGGGTTAGAGGCAGAGAATCCCAGTGGAAAGAGGGGAACTGGCCAGGCAGAGACAGCAAGTGCTGTCGTTGCTCCAGAGCCTTTCCGTTCACCTTCACACTCCTGTCCCAGACTACACTCAATCATATGACCCACTGAAGAGATTAGTCTTCAGTAAAGACTTAAAGGTTGAGACCAAGTTTGCGTCTCTCACATGGGTAGGCAGACCATTCCATAAAAATGAAGCTCTATAGGAGAAAGCCCTGCCTCCAGCTGTTTGCAGCTGTGGTTTGTTGTGGTTCCTGTCCTCATGATCACTGATCTCAGCCGTTTTGTGCAGTGTGCTCAGGAGGACCACATTATTGTTCCTCTTAGGGAGGTAAGAAACTAGAGTGGTGGTGGGGGTGAAGGCAAACTTTGATGAGAAGGCCTCTCTCCCCCTTGTTGCGAGGAGTGCAGGGAGGAGCTCAGGCTTGTTCTTTCTAACTGTGCCAACCATGGTAATCTTCCTCTTCGGGAGCCGCTGGCTGAGTTCATAAGAGGTGAAGAAATTGTCACGTGACATTGTGCCCCCTCAGTCCATCTGTCACATCTTCTCCGGGCCTCCACTGGTCGGTTTCCCTGTGAAGACTTGCATCTTCCAAGCATAGCGGAATTGTGCGTCACAGCAAACCCATATCATGTTGCCATTTTGCTGGCTTGCTGGGCATATCCTGCCAGAAAGGACAGCTACCTTTTGACAAAAGTGATTACTTTCAGTAATTAGTATCAGTGTCACAGAAAACAATCACATAAATCAATGACATTACAGCAATACATAATAAAAGTAACATTGAAAATCACTTACATTACAGATATGAAAATAAAAACGTACCTCTGAATGGAACCAGTTGCTCATCTACTGTTACTTCAGGCCCAGGGTTGTAGAGGTATGGCAGATGCTCCACCCACTTCTCCCAGACCTTTCTTATGGCCGCCAGTTTGTCTGTCACACGTCTTGCAGGTCTTGACTCACGGTTATCAATTGTAGCATTCTTGAGAAAGTGTGAAAGACTTTCAGTGGCATCATGGCATGGAAACTTGCCTTTCCACTCTCTGCATCCCAGAGACTACATGTAGCCTCAGCTCGGGACCTATACACACCACTAAGATTAGCAGCCAATGTAGGCACGCAGGTCAATATCATACATCCTTTTCCAGTTGTCTCCATATTTACGGAAACCCTCCAAATTTGTCATCTCCAGGATGATTTTTTGGTTGGCTGGTGTGATGAACATGTAGAATGTTGAGGCGATGTCCTGGGCAACTGCATATCTTGTGGGCCCTGGGGTCATCCTTATGACATTTTGTACTGCCATCCTTCCCTGGTTGTCATATGATGACAAGAACCATGTTATTTTGCTGTTCTTTTACAAAAATGTCTCTCTTTCAGCTTGGGGGATTTCTCCTTCATCTGAAGATGATGCATCGTGCTCTAGGTTGTATTCTTCCCCATCTTCTTCTTCAGATACCTCCTCCTCTTCTAAATCATTGTTCTCTTGTTGTCACGTTCTTTCAAAATCGAACCCAGAAGCAGACCAGGACAAGGAGAGTAAGAAGGTGAGTATTTATTTACAAGTGAATGGGTAGATATATCCAGGTGGCGTAGCGGGCAGCGGTGGTGAGTTGATGGGAGTAAATAGGTGGATCCAATGGGGTAGCGGAATCCTCCGACGACCAGGCGGGAATGGGGTAAATGATCCGGGTGAGTAACTGAAGACAGAACAAACGGAGGTAAGTTTAAGGCAAGCAATACGTAAAAACGAACAAAACAAATTCTATCCGACTTGAGGCTGATACTATGGCACAACATACTGTTCATGGCTAACGATCCGGCAGGGAATGGATGTCAGGTCCGGGCTTATGAAGTGGAGAGATGATGATCAGGACCAGGTGTGCAGATAGCTGATGGGATACAGGTGCGGGTCATCAGAACTCCCAACTGGCTACATTGCCCGGCAACCAGACAGGGTGCGTTCCAGGACGCCGGAAAAAAAACACTCCAGGACAGAACACAGGCAAAAAACAGACTCAGGAAACGGGATTCGTGACAGTACCCCCCCCTCCGACGAACGCCACCGGGCGGACTACCCGGAGCGCCAGGGTGGAGGCGGTAAAAGTCACGAAGCAGGTCATCGTCAAGGATCTGACGCCGAGGAATCCAACTCCTCTCCTCAGGACCATATCCTTCCCAATCCACTAAATACTGGAACCCTCGACCCCGCCGTCTGGAGTCCATGATGTGGCGCACCGTGTAGACAGGACCACCTCCGATCATCCGAGGAGGAGGAGGACGAGGAGGAGAGGGCAACAGAGGACTGAGGAGAACCGACTTGAGGCAGGAGACATGAAAGGTGGGATGTACTCTTAGTGTAGCAGGCAACTTGAGTCGGACCACAACAGGATTAATGATCTTCTCCACTACAAACGGACCAATGAACTTCGGTGACAGTTTCCTCGACTCAGTCCGTAGAGGAAGATCCCGTGTAGCCAACCAAACCCTATCTCCGACGGTATAAGCGGGGGCAGGAATACGGCGACGATTCGCCTGGATCTGATACCGGTCAGAAACCTTAAGGAGGGCCTTCCTGGCCCAATGCCAGGTGCGGTGGCAATGACGAATGTGGGTCTGGACAGAAGGAACCGAGAGATCCCGCTCCTGAGAAGGAAACAAGGGAGGTTGGTAACTGTACAGGCACTGGAAGGGAGACATCCCAGTGGCAGATGAAGGGAGAGTATTATGGGCATACTCGACCCAGGGTAATTGAGAGGACCAAGAGGTGGGATCAGAGGAAACAAGACAACGCAGCGTGGACTCCATCTTCTGGTTGGCTCTCTCCGCCTGACCATTAGATTGGGGATGAAATCCAGATGTGAGACTGACTGTAGCTCCAATGGCCAAACAGAAGGATTTCCAGACAGCAGAGGTAAACTGAGGACCACGGTCAGAAACAATGTCACAGGGCAACCCGTGGACCCTGAACACCTCCCTAACCAGGATCTCGGACGTCTCAGTGGCAGAAGGCAGCTTGGAGAGGGGAACAAAGTGGGCAAACTTGCTGAATCTATCCACAATGGTCATAATAACCGTGTTACCAACAGAAGAGGGCAACCCCGTGACAAAATCCAGGGCCAGATGCGACCAAGGTCGCCGGGGAATAGGTAGGGGGTGAAGAAGCCCAGAGCTGGCCCGATTGGTACTCTTATTCTGCGCACAAACAGGACAAGCGGCAACAAACCTCCGGGTATCTTCTCCCATGGCAGGCCACCAAAATCGTCTGCGCAGTAGCGCCATTGTCCGAGCAACACCAGGGTGACAAGCTATCTTGCTGGCGTGGGACCACTGAAGGACAGGAGAACGAAGCGACTCAGGCACGAACAACCGACCGGGTGGACCGTTACCGGGCCCGGGCTGTGTCCGAAGAGCCGCCATCACCTCCTCCTCAATCCTCCATGTAACGGCTCCCACGACAACGTTCTGGGGAAGAATCGTCTCAGTCTTGGCCCCACTCTCCTCCGTCTTGGAGAACATCCGGGACAGGGCGTCCGCCTTCCCGTTCTTCGACCCAGGTCGGAACGTCAGGGAAAAATTGAAGCGTCCAAAAAACAAAGCCCACCGGGCCTGACGGGAGTTGAGACATTTAGCCGATTGCACGTAAGCCAGATTCTTGTGGTCAGTCCAGACCACAAACGGTTGCTCCGCTCCCTCCAACCAGTGACGCCACTCCTCCAAGGCAAGCGTAACAGCGAGAAGCTCCCGGTTACCCACATCGTAGTTTCTTTCAGCTGGAGAAAGACGACAAGAGTAGAAGGCGCAGGGATGGAGTTTACCGTCAGTGGAGCTACGCTGGGACAGGATGGCGCCCACCCCCACATCAGACGCATCCACCTCCACAACGAACTGACGGGAAGTGTCAGGTTGAGAGAGAATCGGGGCGTTGGTGAATCGGCTCTTCAAATCTAGAAATGCTCGGTCTGCCTCAGGAGACCAACAGAACTTTCTGGTGCAAGATGTCAGTACAGTTAAAGGGGCGGCCACCCGGCTGTAATCACGGATAAACCTCCGATAAAAATACGCAAACCCCAGGAATCTCTGGAGCTGCAATCTCGTACCGGGCTGGACCCAATCCCGAACCGCCCGAACCTTCATATGGTCCATCTTGATCTCTCCCCTGGAGATGATGTACCCGAGGAAGGACGTCGTGTGGGCGTGAAAATCACACTTCTCAGCCTTCACGAATAGACGGTTCTCCAATAACCGCTGCAGGACCTGCTTGACATGCTGAACGTGGCTAGAAAGCTCCTTCGAGAAGATGAGGATATCATCCAGGTATACGAACACAAAAATACCAATCATATCTCTCAGAACGTCATTCACCATGCTTTGGAACACAGCAGGAGCGTTGGTCAGTCCAAACGGCATCACCTGGTACTCGAAATGTCCCATCGGAGTATTGAACCCAGTCAACCACTCGTCCCCCTCTTTGATCCGAACCAAATGATAAGCATTACGTAAATCAAGCTCCGTAAAAACCGTAGCACCCTGTAAAGAATCGAAAGCCGAGCTCATCAAGGGCAGGGGATACTTGTTCTTGACCGTAATATCATTCAAACCCCGATAATCAATACACGGTCGAAGAGAGCCATCCTTCTTGCTCACAAAAAAAATCCTGCTCCCAGAGGTGATGACGAGGGCCGAACGAGACCTGCAGCTAGAGACTCCTTGATCTAGGTCTCCAAGGCCTCACGTTCAGGTCGAGAGATACTGTATAACCGTCCCTTGGGAAAGGCAGCTCCAGGAAACAGATTAATTGCACAGTCATAAGGTCGGTGGGGAGGAAGGGACTGAGCCTTCTGTTTACTGAATACTTCACCCAACTCGTGATATGTTTCTGGAACCAGGGACAAATCAGGAGGAGCAGAGTCACTGACCTGACTGGAAACGGCAGGAGAACAGGCAGTCCTAAGGCAGTTAGCATGACAATCAATGCTCCAACTAGTTACCTTACCCGTCACCCAATCAAACGAGGGATTGTGTTCCTTCAGCCAGGGGTAACCAAGAACCAGAGGAACATGGGGCGAGGACAGAATGAAGAAGGAGATAAACTCTGAATGATTCCCCGACAACAACATCTTAACCGGTTCAGTCCTCATAGTGATCCGTGCCAGACTACTGCCGTTCAGAGTGGTTGCTTCAATGGCTTCCGGCAATTGTTCCTTGGAAAGCCACAGCTGTTCCACCAAGTCGGCATCAATAAAGCTGCCATCGGCACCTGAATCGATAAAAGCGTTCATCTCTAAGCTCTGATCCTTATTCATAAGGGTCGCAGGAAAACGGGGTCTGACAGGATCTTTGAGAGGTTGAAACTGGCTCGCCAAAATTCCTCCCAAAACTAGCGAGCCGGGCAGTTTAACGGGCGCTGTGGACAAGCGGAGATGTAATGTCCCGAGCTACCACAGTAGAGACAGCTGTTGGTCTCACGTCTACGTTGGCGCTCCTCCTTAGTTAGCCCGTGTCACCCCACTTGCATTGGTTCAGGATCTGGTGGCAAGACCCCTCCACTAATCCCGTGTGGGGAATAACGATCAATACGTTCTGGTTCACTTCCTGAACCGAATGGTAACCGAGTTGCTGATTGTTTGGATGGGCCCCACTGCTTCTCCCTCCTTCTCTCTCGGACTCTATTATCTACCCGAATAGATAAAGTGACCGAATAAAGTGACCGAATAGATAAAGTTCAATCAGTAGCACACATAAACTCAATTTCTCATTGTGTGTCTTTGTGTTTTTTGTGGTGTGTAAATTATTTTATAACTGCAAAGACAATCTTTGGTGGTTTACAGCTTTCATGGAAATATGAACAAACGAGATGTTTCACTTTTTCTAATGTTGGGGTCACTAGGAAAAGTAAACAAATTTCAAGTTGAAAGAATATTATTTAGGGGGTTTTCTCTGCTGTTAATTAACATAATGGCAGGTCATTGGGTTAAGTTATCCCTCCTGCTGTGTTCCGGTCGAATTGGACCGATTTACACGTTTTCTCTCTGAAAAATGTAGTTAATTTAATCTGATTGTCATAAGGTTCCATGACTTTGTCCACACAGGGCATCTGAACACACAAAATACATTTTGATGATTTTCATTACATTTTGGGTGTTTTATTTAACTTTTGTACACCTGTGGTGTTCCCGGTCAAAAATTACCGGTCATTAGAAATGAATGGGAGAGACTACTTCTGCTTTACATAGAGACAAAATTTAAACGGTTTTAGAAGCTTTAGAGTGTTTCCTATTCGATAATAATTTTATTTGCATATATTAGCAACTTTTGACAAAAATGTATCATGTTTTATATGGGTGCCGAATTCCTCCAGAAGGGGCAGTATTCAGGGCTAGCCCCAACAGGTTATTAATTAAAAGGCACAGTCAACTTAGTGTATGTAAACTTCTGACCCACTGGGATTGTGACACAGTGAATTATAAGTGAAATAATCTGTCTGTAAACAATTGTTGGAAAAATGACTTGTGTCATGCACAAAATAGATGTCCTAAACTTGCCAAAACTATAGTTTGTTAACAAGAAATTTGTTGATTGGTTGAAAAACTAGTTTTAATGACTCCAGCCTAAGTGTATGTAAACTTCAGATTTCCGACTTTCGACTGTATATAAGTCATGATGTTTAGCTGAGTGGAAAATGTAGGCCTTGATGATGGTAATTGCTCAATTAATTAATGTTTGGTATGTTCTGATAGAAGGGGCTTCCCCTACAAAAGGAGCCTCTCTTTCAGTTCAAAGGGGGGGACCATTTTGGATTGAGCTGTTGATGGGGCAGCATTGTTTTTAGCTGTTCCACAATTCATACTTTTGGTGGCAGTACTGTTGTTTTTTTTCCAGATTCACTATGCAAATTAACACCTTTGCAGAGAAGTACTTTAGCAGCTCCGCCATCTTTTTATTTGATCGAGATTATTTTTTTCAGTTCACCCTTCTAGCCTACTCTATGCGACACTCCCATGGACCTGATGCCCATTTCCATGTATGTACTGGCACTTTTGCAGGCCTGCTACGCTGCTTCTTGCATATGTCACAGAGACTTACTTCAGTTTCAATATTTTAATCAAGAGGGAAAGGGAAAGGGGGATACCTAGTCAGTTATACAACTGAATGCCTTCAACTGAAATGTGTCTTCCGCATTTCAGAGGTGCGGGGGGCTGCCAAAAATCGACACTCGTATCTTAACTATACCCCAATAACTCTTATGTAGTTCTGCCAGTAGTCTGCTTTGCAGGCTTTGTGTATTCACCCCCCTGTAACCCCAAAGAATACAGTCATCCTCAATTGGAAGTTCAAACTTTATTTTGACATGAAGTTTCAAGACTTCGTCTGGTACATGGTTTCGCCATACTGCTTAACTTCTTAAGGTTTAGGGGGCAGCATTTTCACTTTTGGATAAATAGCATGCCAATTTCTACTTCCTGCTACTCATGCCAAGAATATAAGATATGCATATTATTAGCAGATGTGGATAGAAAGCACTCTGAAGTTTCTAAAACTGTTTGAATCATGTTTATGAGTATAACAGAAACTTGTGTAGCAGGCAAAACCCTGAGGACTAACCGTTCAGAATTTTTTGTTTTTGAAGTTCTCATTGGGAGATGGTATTTCTTAGGAACTTGTTTGCAGTTCCTACCGCTTCCACTGGATGTCACCAGTCTTTGGAATTTAGTTGAGGTTATTCATTTGTGAAATGAAGAAGTACGGCCATCTAGGAACTGTGTAACCCTGTTGAGAGTTGCGCAAGACTTGAACAGTAGCTTGGTTTGTTGTCTTCCTGTATTGAACACAGATAGACCCGTCTTCAATTTGATCGATTATTAACGTTTTAAAAAATACCTGTATCTAATGCAAACAGTTCAGTTCCTTTTACATTACCCAACTCATAGTCAGTGGTTAAACAGCTGATGTCCCTTCATCAGATGTCCAGTTCTCATGTGAGATGTAATGGTCATCACTCTGGGGCTTGAGTGCGACGCAACGCTCCTCTCTGTTGCAATGACGTTCTTGTCCTCTCTCTCGCTGGTATGCGTTGCCCTGGTGCTGATCGTCATTGCACCTCTCGTCTTCCTGCAGTCCCAGTAAGGAGGCATCTCCCTCAATAGCATTCAGGTGCTTGTTCCATTTCGCTTGCTTCATGTCATTCTTTCCCACTTGAAGCGAGCGGCATGTCCTGGCTATGTGTCCTTTCTTCTTCCACTCCTGACACTCAATATGTTTCCCTTTTCCCGCTCAAAGGTAACATGGTTTACCTGTTGCCTTCTGTTTTCTTAGCAACGCTTTTCTTCTCGACTGTATTTGTTTTAAGTCTTTTCTGGAAAACTGCTTTGCACTTTTCTTTGTTACTTCAAAAGAAAATCCAATATCCACAGCAAGTGCTAATGTTAAGTATTTTGTGTGAGCTGCATTCAGTAAACGGTCCCTCAGTTTTGCACTTTTAATTCCGCAAACAAATCTATCACTTAATGACTCTTCAAGAAACTGAGCTAATTTACATGTGGCTGATAGTTTTCTTAAACTAGCCAAGTACTCACTAATCGACTCTCCCTCGAGTTGACTCCTTGCATGAAACTTGCATCTTTCAGCAATAAAATTTGTCCTTGGTATGTAGTGACTTTTAAACAGTGCGACCAACTCTGTCGACGTTTTTTCACTTAGTTTCTGTGGCGCACGTAAGTCCATGAACACCTTGTGAGTCTTTCTGCCAACAATCATAAGAAAAATGGCTTTTGACTTATCATCCTTGTACTTGAGCCCATTAGCTGCAAAATACTGTTCAAACCTTTCTTGTTCTCTTTAGACAAAAACCTTGTCGTCAATCTGTTGCATCTGCGGTGAAAGGAAGTGGGTTCTTTTTAGTTATTGTAAAGAGAAACTCGACAGTATTAAGCATTAACATCACAAAGACGGTTTATTTCCAACATGACAGTGGATACAACATAGCCGGTTCCAAGCTGAGTCCATCTGCACCCTCTCAAAGGTAGCACACTTGAATACCCTGGCCAACAACCAATGAGGGCCTGCCAATTAAGCTATGCGCATGCAATCAGATAGATATTTCCAATATCACGCATAGAACATGTGCATATCATTTTAACCAGGTGTGCTGCTTATCTCTCAAACACTACAGTTTTCACATCTCCTGTCCTCTACTTTAACATCAGAATGTACTGTATGTTATCTACCAGCCATCTCTTCCCAGCAGCCCCATCCAACCCTGCAGATCCCCAGGTCTCCAGCTTTATTGAAAACGGACAGGAGCACAGCAGCAGACCCTATGGCTGGCCATGTCCTGTCTAATGCCTAATGCCCAGCGCTGTCAACTCTCACATCAACCAGACCTCTGTACACACACAAGGAATGCCTCTAAACCAAAACAATGCTACAGACCTCAATGTGAAATAAACTCCATTAGATAAGATGGTTTAACTAAACTCCCCAGCAGTGAACGTTGAGCTCAACCACCTCGGTGTTGCATTGTGTCTCTCTGCAGGAGGAGGAAAGGAAGGAGGGAGAAGAGGAAGAAGAAAGATGCCAAAGAAGAATGTCAATATCATTTCTCTTTGACCATGCTTAAAGCAGAGTACTAGTGTCACGAATCGGCTCAAAGCCCGTAACAAAAATGAGACAACGTGAAGATAAGGAATAACAAAAATATATTTATTAACTGAAATAACCCAAATACAATGAACTATGGTGTGTGTAGTCAGTAATCAGTAGTGTAAGTGAGTGGTTGCGTGTATAGATGTGATAATGAGGGGTGATGAAAGGTGCCAAAGTAAACAAATAAAACGGTCACAGAAAATGCCACAACCAAAAATGTAACACTGTGTCCGCATGGAAAGAGTCTTCTCAATGAATGGGGAAAAGGTGTATTTGTCCCGGGACACACCCGAGCCCAGGTGTGTCCCATTTCGCTGAACGACCCTGCCGGCTCTGCCCACCAACATCCTATTAATTAAAACAAGAGCAAAGAGAAAGAACTCGGGCAGACAGAGTGGGAGGGCCGTCACACTAGTCAGTTGGGGGAGGTGAGCCCAGGATCAAGGTGATGGAGAGAATGAGAAAAAAGACTGGTGCACCAGATGAAGACCTCCCAAGAGTGACAACATGCAGCCATCATATTCTTTAAAAAGCACACACTTAGTGTGATTTAACAGTTAATGAAGGATCTCACTGTGGCTTCTGGCTGCCTCTGTCTGTCCCTCCTGTTCTTTATGCATTAGATCAGCCCACTCAGGACAGCTCATGCTAATTCCCCCCCTGAAGAAAGCAATTAGGCTACAGAACTTACCTAACACTGGGACCAGAGAAAGAGGGGTGAAGAGATGGAGAGATGGGGAGAAATCCTGCAGATTTTTTTCCCTCCAATTATAGCTCATCACAATCATTTCATCGAATTTAGTCATAAAAAAATATCTGGGCCTTGCATAATTACAGTGGAATAGTTTGACTGATGGCTACTCTGAGATTTGAGTGTAGAGGAGGATGAGAGCGAGGGAGATAGGAGAAAAACTGCTTTCAATGATTCTTGGAAATCTCTGTGGTATGGCTAATTCTGGTTGGTCTCTTAGATCAGGACTAAACTAAAGATGTTTAGTTTGGGTGTGTGTTTATCAAGCAATATGAGCATGAATCGACTGTTCCAGGAACTGTCATTAGATTGTTTATTTGTTTGCTTTCTGACTTTAGGTGTGTGCGCGAGTGTGAGAGAGAGAGAGACTACCTCCGCTCTCTCCCTCCAAGCCATGCAGGGATGAAGTGGGGAGTCTGTCAACTCAATTTGTTGGGAGACTGAGATGGCATCATGAGGCAAATGCCAAAGAATGTCAGAACAGAGAGAAGAGAGGAGAAGAAAGGACGAAACAGCGTTACGTCAGCTCTGACTCTGGAATGGAAAGGGGTTGACCTTACTTTTCAGAGCAGGTACGTAGACAAATGCCTGTGGTGATATTGGGCAGGGAGGGTCAAATTAGTTGAAGGGTCAAAGTATATAATTTCCATCTGATTTATTTAGCCTATGAATGTACACAACCTGTGAATGTATTTTACTTCAAGAGAGACCTTTCTGCTCCTAGGTCAGACACAAAACATCAAGCACACACACAACTTCACGTTGATGATGGCAGAATGTTAGGATTATATAAGCCAATGAGATGTCACATGTATTTAGTCTCAGTACTATGGTAATGCAGAGAGAAAGAGGTCAGCTACCCTAATGGCAGGTCAAACACTGCTGTACATTTGTATTGTGTTGTTGTTGTGTTAGCGGTAGGGAACATTTTAAATGAGAACTAAGATGGACTGTACACACACACCTTAACCCTAATTTTGACTGGGCAGCTGGCCCATCTCTGCTGACAGGACAAAATGAATCCCAAAAAATGTCAACCTGCCACACACACGCACGCACACACACACACACACACACACACACACACACACACACACACACACACACACACACACACACACACACACACACACACACACACACACACACACACACACACACACACACACACAGAAACATTCACCCATACTGTATCCAGCACTGTGTCTTGTGGTTTTATAAATAGCAAGTTGCTGTCAAGCTGTCAGGTGGATTAGTATGCTGTGTCTGTGAGAGTCCCTCAGGGCAATCCCGGGGAGCAGGTGACCTGGAGACAACCATTCATTATATTACCCTATAGTACACACTATAACAATACACCTGCCCACTATGCTGCCCTCTATAGGACACACAATGTAATGATACACACACACACACACGCTCTCTCTTCTTTTTCCAGAGAGAGAGATGCTATCTGACTGGACTGGATATTGGGAATTGTTGGGCTGTGATCGATGCCCGCCTCACTGACTTTAAAAAAATCTGCTACTATTAAAATGATGCCCAGGGCACAGAGATAACAGTGAGTGTGTGTGTGTGTGTGTGTGCGTGTGTGTGAGAAAGCGAGAGAGAGAGATATGTCCAACTGTTCCCAAAACAGCAATGGATTGAATTATATAGACCACTTCAGTTTGTTAAAAATGTTTGTACCTTACTGCCTTACTCTGAACGATATACATATGTAAAATAGTGAATAGCACCGAAGCACTGAGAATAGTTTGGCATTGAAATCCGCCTTACTTTCTCCCTGGAACTGTTCTCACTTTGACCTATATCATCATACTGTTTCCTTCATGTTCATATCGTGAAATCCTTGTCTAGTAGTTTCAATCCCTATCGCATTGTATAAAAGATCAAACTTGTGGATGTGTGAGATGCCTATAGAGTTAGGTTATGGGTTCAGCTGGATGGAGTTGATAAACAACACAATAATGGCTAGAAGGGATCCACCTTTCGTCAAAATTATTATTTTTAACATTTAAGCTAATACTAACCCTAACCCTAACCCTTTTCCTAACCTTAACCTAATTATCCTAACCTGCTACTTTCATTCTCCTAACCTGCTGTGTGAGTTCTCCTAACCTGCTACGAAAACTCCAAATATGATGTTAATTTGACAAAAGCTGGATACGTTCTAGCCATGACCAAACAACACCTCTGGAAGTTCCATTACTTTTCAAATCCTCCTGGAAACACAAAGTGCTGTCACTGGTTCCCATCCCAGTTTCCACTGTTCCCAATTCAGCCAGTCTATCCCTGGGCTGTCTTCCCACCAGTCTTAACCAGGATAGTCAGACCAGAGAGGATTCCTATCACAGTCCCTTATTCAACACTGCGTCAATCACACCAGTCTCAGCAGCACCACAGTCAAATTATTCACTAATCGAATATCATTATTACCAGCAATTATGTTAAACTATGACTCTAGGTAGCATCAGCAATTAACATCTGTGTGAACTTGAGTTTTCTTTAAAGGTAGATACAGTACTTTAAGTAGAGGGATAATGAGAGGTATTTTGGGTGTGTGTGATTGTGTGTGTGTGTGTTTCTGTTTGTGTGTGTGATGCTCACATATGCATTACATTTAAAAAAAAATCATAATAGATTTACGACCCCTCCATTTATTAATTTGGTTGTTGTAACTGCGATCTCCATGGTGATTGCCCTGGAGATGGCTGTGGCAACGATAAGCCCACCTGTCTAGCTGTGTTGCTATGTGTAGATCTGCTGGCGCTGGCTCAGCAGCTGGCCTAACCCATAGCCAAACCAAGGTGTGTCGCTAATTGCTTTTGATTCCAACCCCTAAGTCAACATGCTTTTCTAATTGGCTGTTCAAACAGATAGGGAGACAAGGGACCCCCGTATGCAGAGGTCAGCTAAAAAGGCAACACAGATCTCCCCATAGAAATGGAATAAGAATACCTGTATTGTAATGTATGTAATGTAATATACACTGAGTATACCAAAACATTAGGAACATATTCCTAATATTGATTTGGACCCCTTTTACCCTCAGAACAGCCTCAATTCCACCTTGTAGAGTCCATACCCCGATGAATTGAGGCTGTTCTGAGGGTGTTCCTAATATTTTGGTATATTTACTTTACTGTCACATTTGCTCCTGCAATGCCCTCTACTGCTCATCCTGTGTCTCCTTGACCTGCTGCCGCTCCCCCAGTACTCTCTCCCTCTCCCTCTCTCTCTCTGTGTGTGTGCTTGTGTGGGCAGAGACAGGCGTACTGGAGTCAGAGCAGATCCCCACCAGCTGCAACCTGCTCCATAACCAAGACCTCTACAAATACTCAGCACTGCCACTTCCACGCTGACGGATCGTAATCTCTGCTCAGTCAGTCCATGTTCTAGTTGTTTGTTACTATTCAGATCCTGCTATCCTGTTGTGCCTGGTTTCCTTGCCTGACGCTGTTTTCCTCTCCTCTACAGTTCTGCCTGCTGTGACTCTGGTCCCTGTCTACTGTCCCTCGTCTCTTTTACCCCCTTAGATTCAACTCCTGACCTGCTTTACCCTGTCTCAACCCCACTTGTTCCAGCCTCATCCTCCGCACCTGGTTTCCAGTAACCCAACCGAGCTTCCCTTGACCTGCACTCCGTCTCCCCCTGGGGTTCAATAAATACCTTGGTTACTTCATCCCAGTCTCCTCGTCTGAGTCTGCTCTTGGGTTCCACTGTTCCACCCCGCTTAACACATTACATTACATACATTACAATCCAGGAATTCTTATTCCATTTCTATGGAGAGATCTGTGTTGCCTTTTTGACTCCAATGCTTCCCACAGTTGTGTCAAGTTGGCTGGATGTCCTTAGGGTGGTGGACCATTCTTGATACAGACGGGAAACTGTTGAGTGTGAAAAACAGTTCTTGACACACTCAAACCAGTGCGCCTGGCACATACTACCATACCACTTTTAAAGGAACTTCAGTCTTTTGTCTTGCCCATTCACCCTCTGAATGGCACACATACACAATCCTGTGTCTAATGTCAATGTCTAATTGACTCAAGGCTTAAAAGTCCTTATTTAACCTGTCTCCTCCACTTAATCTACACTGATTGAAGTGGATTTAACAAGTGACATCAATAAGGGATCCTAGATTTCACCTGGATTCACCTGGTCAGTCTGTCATGGAAAGAGCAGGTGTTCTTTATGTTTTGTACACTCATTGGATGCTCCACCATGTAGGATAATTACACCTTAAGTGACAATGCTGGATGCTGTTATTATCAGAAACACACACACATTCACTGGTAAGAGGAGGTGAAAGGAGGGGAGGGGGCTGACCTCAGTAATTTCTGCAGAATCAAATGTCAGTGCCTGGACGCGGAGGGTTCTTTCAGCGACACAACGGAGAGCCAATGGAGTGCCATGATGGTGAAGGGTCAGAGTTGGCCGGCGGCCGCTGAGATCTTTGTTAGAGAACCGCTCTCACAGAGGGGAAGCAGAAGAGAGAAGAAGTGAGAAGTGAGGGACGCTGTGGAGCAGAGACAGAGAGAAAATCAATAGAGCTGTAGGAGACCATCCTCTCTCTCTGCACGCCACAGAGCTCAGCTCCCACACACTGTCTCAATACCTCTACCACTTCCCTCCCTCCATCCTACTTTCTCTTATTGTGCTGTATAGGTCTCTCTCTCTCTCTCTCTCTCTCTCTCTCTCTCTCTCTCTCTCTCTCTCTCTCTCTCTCTCTCTCTCTCTCATAAATTGTGGGAGTAATGTGTGTGATGACAAAGCCCTTTTAAATCCAAAGATCTGTAAAAGATTGTGAATGTACAGCTTGTGGGGCTGAATATCATGAATGAGTGCTCCTACTGTGCAACTGTAACGTACACACACGATTGCACAGAGCACCAAACCTCACAGCTATCATGAGTTGTTTTCAACATTTAATTGGAAACACAAAGGTAGCTCATATGAATCCCCGGAGACAGTAGTGCTGCATCAGAACATGTTTCAGTCTGGCCCCAGGGAAATGAAATATATAGAACTTCATCTGGTTCTGCTTAGAATTCTCCAACAGCACAGTGCTGCGGCGATCTGAGCGGTCCTGTCCTAAAGACTTCTACCACAACTCATCTGACTGAATATCAATAACAGCTCTGATTCCATCTGTTTGCCCCACAATAACCTACACACTTAACTGACTGTGAAAATAGGAAGTACATTTTGCATAACCTACCCTGAAAGAGCCACTGTATAATGCATAGGTTCAGGTACAGTTCAATGACAGTTAGTCTGTATTTGTATATGGCTGTCCAGCAATCTGTTGCCTCAAGGGGTCATAACCCCACTAACAAATAGAGTTTGTGTTGTTTTGTATGGAATTGATGATTGAGTGTGATTATGACGTGTCTGTCGGAGAGATATAGATAGCTGCAGAAGAACAGAAGGATATAGATAGCTACAGAAGAACAGAAGGATATAGATATCTACAGAGGAACAGAAAGCTATAGATAGCTACAGAGGAACAGAAAGCTATAGATATCTACAGAGGAACAGAAAGCTATAGATAGCTACAGAGTAACAGAACGATATAGATAGCTACAGAAGAACAGAAAGATATAGATAGCTACAGAGGAACAGAAAGCTATAGATATCTACAGAGGAACAGAAAGCTATAGATAGCTGCAGAAGAACAGCACCATATAGATAGCTACAGAAGAACAGAACAATATAGATATCTACAGAGGAACAGAAAGCTATAGATAGCTACAGAGGAACAGAAAGCTATAGATAGCTACAGAAGAACAGCACCATATAGATAGCTACAGAGGAACAGAACGATATAGATAGCTACAGAGGAACAGAACGATATAGATAGCTACAGAAGAACAGAACGATATAGATATCTACAGAGGAACAGAAAGCTATAGATAGCTACAGAGGAACAGAACGATATAGATATCTACAGAGGAACAGAACGATATAGATAGCTACAGAGGAACAGAACGATATAGAAAGCTGCAGAAGAACAGAACCATATAGATATCTACAGAGGAACAGAACGATATAGATAGCTACAGAGGAACAGAACAATATAGATAGCTACAGAGGAACAGAACGATATAGAAAGCTACAGAGGAACAGAACAATATAGATATCTACAGAGGAACAGAATGATATAGATAGCTACAGAGGAACAGAATGATATAGATAGCTACAGAGGAACAGAACGATATAGATATCTACAGAGGAACAGAACGATATAGATAGCTACAGAGGAACAGAACGATATAGATAGCTACAGAGGAACAGAACGATATAGAAAGCTACAGAGGAACAGAACGATATAGATATCTACAGAGGAACAGAAAGCTATAGATAGCTACAGAGGAACAGAACGATATAGATATCTACAGAGGAATAGAACGATATAGATAGCTACAGAGGAACAGAAAGATAGAAACAGAGAGCACCTGCATTTACACGAGGAAGGGATTAGCTCAAATCAGCTAATTACATTATTTTTTCCCTTCAACTGCATAATTAATTCCGATGACTGGTACTGTGCTCAGGGAATGAGGATTTGGTGAAATTAGGATGATATATAAAACACTGCATCAGCAACACAGACATGCACAGAGAGTGAGAGAGAGAGAGAGAGAGAGAGAGAGAGAGAGAGAGAGAGGGTCAGTGGAGTACATTGGAGAACAGAGGCACAAACACGTAAGCACATCTTTTTCATTCAAAGTTCTTTGGGTTTTTTCATTAAAACACTTTCCAGAATAAAATCATAAATCTCACTTTAATTTCACCGTTTTAAAAGTGATGCCAGATAGGAACTTGAGGAATGAAATATATTTTAGAATCAGCAGCATCTGGTAGAGGCTGAGGTGGGGCTGCTGAAGGGAGATATAGTTCACTGACCTACAGGGTATGTCAACTACTACCATCCACGTTGGGAAGGTCTTGAACCATTGGCAGAGGTCATATACAGCTCACAAACTGTATATCTACTAC
Organism: Oncorhynchus nerka; assembly: GCF_034236695.1. Taxonomy (NCBI): domain Eukaryota; kingdom Metazoa; phylum Chordata; class Actinopteri; order Salmoniformes; family Salmonidae; genus Oncorhynchus; species Oncorhynchus nerka. The sequence goes on along the minus strand of NC_088418.1, from coordinate 52,254,382 downwards.
AATATGTTTAATTTACTCAAATGCAACATTGAACTAACGCAACAGCTACACAACACAGAGACTCACATCACTCTAAAACTGTATGAAATGAAATGTATGAAGAACATTAAGACAACACCAGCAACTCTACGAAAGCAGAAACAGAACATCAAGACAACACCAGCAACTCTAGGAAAGCAGAAACAGAACATCAAGACAACAAACCCGCATCTGTGTTATGAAAAGAAAAATAGCGATGAAAGACTAAACCAATCAGTCAGAGACCACACTGATGACACACAGATAGACAGAACAATAAACAGATGGACAGAGAACTCCTGCTGGCTCCCCTGGTCGCCAAGGGAGATCTCCAGGAGAGAGAGAGAGAGGTTCTCTACCCTCAACTCTCACAGACTCATTCACAGGTAGAGAGAGAGAGAGAGAGAGAGAGAGAGAGAGAGAGAGAGAGAGAGAGAGATTCAAACATATCTGTTTTCACACTGTTAATTTGGTTCTGCAGAGCCCTGGCGTGCCATTCTCTCACTCTTCCCGCTCCTGTCGGAAATATGCTAATTAGAGAAGCTAACTGACATGAGCAGGGTTTAAAGGCTAATTAGCATAACATCCTACATGTAGTATTTTTACCTTCTTCCAATCAACACCCTCACACGTAAACATTTTTCAGATGTGGGAAAAACCGGTTTGACGCAATTAAAAGGAGAATTACCATTAACATCCAGGGGAGAAGAGAAAAATGAGACAAAATGTTCCAGTTTGTTGTTGTTGTTGGCCTCCACTTCTCAGACTTAGAGAAATGAAGAAACAGAGAAATGTAATTGTTTTACAGATAGGATATTCTGTAGAAGGATAAAGCAATGTTCCCTTCACTAACACTTGTTCTCAAATCAAATCAAATGTTATTTGTCACATTTGCGGGTTACAACTGGTGTAGACTTTACCCTGAAATGCTTGTGTATAGTACATGCGTATCATAGCTTTTCTTGTGTAAATGCATTTACCAGTGAAGCATTTGGCTATGTCTGTCACGACTTCCGCCGAAGTCGGTTCCTCTCCTTGTTCGGGCGGCGTTCGGCGGTCGACGTCACCGGTCTTCTAGCCATCGCCGATCCACCTTTCATTTTCCATTTGTTTTGTCTTGTATTCCCGCACACCTGGTTTACATTCCCTCATTACTTGACGTGCATATAACCCTCTGTTCCCCCCATGTCTGTGTGTGTAATTGTTTGTTGTAAAGTGTATTGTGCACTTCAGACTGGTTTGCGACGGGTTATTTCAACCCGTATGTTGTTGTTCTCATTAAACTGCTCCGGGTTGTTACCCATTTCTGCTCTCCTGCGCCTGACTTCCCTGAAACCAGTTACGCACCTCTTACAATGTCTTTATTTTTATATAGAAGAAGAAGAAATTAACCTTTATTTAACTAGGCAAGAAGAGGAATGTCCATAGAAATTTGAGTTCTGCTTTTTCCCAGACCCTCCTTAATGGTTTAGATGTCCTAACCTTTGCACTACATGGAATGTTACATTTAGTTTTCATGCATCCACTGTGCCCATCCTGTTGCCAATGCTTTTTTCCATCTGTCTCTTTGATCTTCTCTGATGTACCACAGAGTTGGATCAATGAGTTATTTCCTTTATTTATCCACTATTCCCTCCTCACCTATTATTCCTTGACCTCCTTCACTGTTCACACATACTGATACCCACTGCTCTGATACGCACAATAATTCCATTATTCTGTGTATTTACAACCAAGGACAAGGACTACAGGGGGGTGGAGAGGACATACTGTACAGACCTTCATGAGGATAAGGGTTAGCTGGGGTCACAAAGCTTTGTGTGGTGACATCACCTTGTCCTTTCCTTTGAAGTCAACAGTTACCTTCCCGAAATGACAAGCTAGCTTAGAATTTGTAGTGATCGGAGCTGGTGAAGAGTGGGTTGGAATCTTGCTTGGTTTAGATTGTTTAGTCTTGCTTGGTTTAGAGATAGGACCTAAGGCCCGTTATAAGGACATTGGATCCTTCACCTATTAGCTCATCTCCACCCCGTCCATTGGGGAGTGGAAAAAACATGTTGGCCAGCACCTGTGGAGCCCAGGGGGCATGGGGCACCACGCTGCCCAGGGACAGTGCCACAGATGGGCTAGATCCGGATCTAAATGCGGGTGGGGCGGGATGAGTGTAGACGTTCTGGAAGGGAGTGCCTATAGGATGACCTAAGGGGTGTGGCACCGAGGGGAGAATACCATATGCTTTACTGACACGATCCAATCACAGCAACGTCTGTCACTGGTTTAGAAGTAGATCAACAAGAGGTCACTGATTTCCAGTGCCGCACAACAGTATGAAAATCCCTGCCAATAGGTACATTTCCGTGATTATGAGTTAAGCGAACGATCCAATCGCTCTATCCCCCCCGTATTTCATCATTATAGCTGTCCTTCCCTCCTTTGCTCTCATTTTATACATTTCTCCTTCCATGTCCTCTTTCTTTTTATCTCTCCTTTCTTCCTCTGCACTCTCTCCCGGGGCTGATAAGACTGTTTATCAGACCATAGACCAGGGCCATGTTCTTGCATTTTCCGAAAAAAATTATATTTCGCCCCCTCCCACTATCATTACAAGCAGTTTTTTTCTCTCTCTCTCTCAATTAAATTCAAAGGGCTTTATTGGCATGGTAAACATATGTTATATTGCCAAAGCAAGTGAAATAGATAATAAACTAAAGTGAAATAAACAGTAAAAAACTAACATTAAACATTACACTCACAAATTTCAAAGGAATAGAAACATTTCAAGTGTCATATTATGGCTTTATACAGTATTGTAATGATATGCAAATAGAAAATATATCAACATAAAGATGGGTTGTGTTTACAATAGTGCTTGTTCTTCACTGGTTGCCCTTTTCTTGTGGCAACAGGTCACAAAATGTACTGACGTGATCCAAAATTGGATCTGTTTTCTAATTCCTTGTGGGTCTGTGTAATCTGAGGGAAATGTATGTCTCTAACATGGTCATACATTTGGCAAGAGGTTAGGAAGTGCCGCTCAGTTTCCACCTCATTTTGTGGGCAGTCTCTCTTTTCTCACTCTCTCCGTAATCCTACTCTTATCCTATTTTATGCAAATACAAAGCTTTCTACTCTTCACCATGAAGTCGCTTGTCTACAGTATTTCATCTAGAAATATCCTCAAAATCCCCCAGCGTCCATTTAAGTCATGTTCTCTTCTAATCAACTGTCTAGCTTCCAGTGACAAGCCTTTGAGAGGACAGTACACAGGAGTTATGAAATGGTTGAAAAACCTGTATGGTCTTTTCATTAGAGTCTGGTGGTAAATTTGTGCGTGTGTGTAACTGAAGCTGCTGCCAAGCCAATTATCACCTCCTAATCTAGATAGGAGGTGTCAGACCCCGACCTGTACCCCCCCTCCCACACACACACACACACACACACACACACACCCACCCCCCATGCCGCAGTGATGTCATTCTTGCCCTGCTGACCGGAGAGATGCCAAGGCTGGAGGGGAACTGGTTGTTCCATACCCCCAGAAACTGTCACCTATGTTCCTCTGGCATCAAGCCTTTCTCACCCCTCTCCTCCATGTCCTCAGTCCTCTTCTGAGTGCCATGGCATTACCCTCTGAGAGTACCGCCATCTGTGCACTGAGAAAATACTGCCCCATCCTTTAGCCCCGTTTCTCTCTCTTTTTCGTTCTCACTCCCCCTCGTTCTTTCTTTGCTCCCCTCACTATCTGTTCACCTCTCACTCGCTCTGTCACTTTCTCCCACTTTCTCCCAAATGTTTTCAAAGCAGAGGGATTTTGTGCATTAGCCCCACCCGCCTCTCTCTGCCACACATAGAACACACACCTGCAAGCTTAAGCTAATATTTTCATTTCTTACACTGGGCTAAATGTGATAATCAGTCTGGAGACTGAGCAGCAGATTTTGTTTCATCCCCATATGGCGCAGGGAGAGGACACAATCTGTGTGTGAATCTGTGTGTTTATCACAGTGCACTCAGAGTATAAAGTACTGTAAGTAGCCCCGACTTACTCTTGGTTATTGTACTACTGAATTAAAATATACACTACCATTCAAAAGTTTGGGGTGATTTAGAAATGTCCTTGTTTTTGAAAGAAAATCACATTTTTTGTCCATTAAAATAACAGCAACTTGATCAGAAATACAGTGTAGACATTGTTCATGTTGTAAATGACTATAGAAAACTGTTGTTCTGATTAAAGAAGCAATAAAACTGGCTTTCTTTAGACTGAGGAGTTTCAGAAGAAAGTTCTTTGTTTCTGGCCATTTTGAGCCTGTTATCGAACCAACAAATGCTTATGCTCCAGATACTCAACTAGTCTAAAGAAGGCCAGTTTTACTGCTTCTTTAATCAGGACAACAGTTTTCATTTGTGCTTTTAATGATCAATTAGCCTTTTTTAAAATGATAAACTTGGATTGGCTAACACAATGTGCCATTGGAACATGGGAGTGGTGGTTGCTGATAATGGGCCTCTGTACGCCTATGTAGATATTCCATACAAATCTGCCATTTCCAGCTACAATAATAATTTACAACATTAACAATGTCTACACTGTATTTCTGATCAATTTGATGTTATTTTAATGGTAAAAAAAAGGGGTTTTCTTTCAAAAACAAGGACATTTCCAAATGACCCCAAACTTTTGAACGGTAGTGTATATTTTTTATACAACTCAATTGTGTAAAACCACCATCATATTTGCTTATTACAATTAAAGAGAAATAAAATTAATATAATCCTGTTGAAGTGCATCTGTTTTTTTTCTATGATTCTAGTCCTGTCTCAGTAACTGCCCAGTGAAAATCTAATTTTGATATAATATTCTGTTAACTCTTACCCAAATAAGGATGTTGACTCATCCTATACTCTTATTTTTTGACCAAAGCATAAACTGGAGACAAAACTGTAAGTTGAAAAAAATGCTTGCTATTTCCTCATAGAACATGATGTCGTCTCCCTGAGGAGGATGAGCTAGCCAATAAGCAGTCTAGAGGAGGATGAGCTGGCCAATCAGCGTTCTACTTGCATTAATATTTTGAATGGCCGGTATACACCCACACCATTATGTTGTTTGGTTATGCCCACACCATTCCAACACAGAAAAGCTTCTTTTAACATGCTTAATTAAACATTTTTGGAAGGACATTTTTTTTGCTCATATTGTAAGTAGTTATATGTCATATTTCATAGAAATCTGGAAACACTTGGCAGTTACTTTAAATATCAGTAATGTCTTCCACTCTGTTAGTGCTGTACATTATTGAGCACAGGCAGACTGTGTTGGACATATGGGCAGAGCCTGGCAATGGACTCAGGATCTTTCTGCCAGCTGACACACACACACACACACACACATACAAACACGCCAACTCCTCTATCCCATCCTCCCCGGATTCCGAGCTCCGATTATCTCAGAACCCACTCCACGAGCATCATGGGAATATGAGTGGAGCTTTGTTGGTGTTCCAGGAAGAGGGCTGGGCTGCTCTACACACTCCTCCAGGGAGGGAGGATGGGAGATAAGGGAGGGAGGAACAAAACAACAAAACGCCATTCAAACCAGTCCAGAATGGATGGCCTTCCTTCTGTATCTCTTTCTCCCTCTCTTTCTCTCTCTTCGTCCCTTTGCGTGTGTTAGCTCATCATGGCTAAGTCCCTATGCAGCAGGGGAATGGGACAATCCATTCCCAGAGTCACATGGTCAGTGTTGTGTGTGAAATGAAACGCCTGTACACCAGGAGCCCAGGCAATGGAGAAGACCAGTCTGTCTCTAACGCTGTGGCTGAAGCCACACAGCCACTCACACTCACCATGGAACAAAGACACACATACACACACACTCAGGAAGGCTTCAGTACATGACAAAGACACACACACACACTCAGGAAGGTTTCAGTACATGACAAAGACACACATACACACACACTCAGGAAGGCTTCAGTACATGACAAAGACACACATGGACTCTCAACCTGATCTGTTCAGAGGTCTGATTTGAGTTTGTGTCTGAGTGTGGATCAAATCACTGGGTTAAGCCAGACTTGTAAGGGTTAAGCCAGACTTGTGAGGGTTAAGCTTGTAGGACTGCAATAGTGGAAGACGGTGGTGAACCAGAGAGGAGTGGACACTCTGACCTCTCTCTGTGCTCTGAGAACAATGGGGTGGAGGAGAACTCGGTGGAGGATCATCCGGTCAGCTGAGTGTTAAGGCAGGACACGACCAACAGAGAAGGAAACACACACACACACACACACACACACACACACACACACACACACACACACACACACACACACACATATCATACGACAACCATAATGTTTTGAATGAGTGTGCATGGGTCTACACAAATCCACACCTGGAGGCATAGGGTTTAGTTCAGCTTCCTGCAGGCTGGAGCGTCATGCAGCTGTTCCTCAGTCAGGTCTCTGTTGGAGAGGACAGATATATATGTGCTCAATTAGTTGCCCTGCCACGGCAGGTTGATGTGATGCTGTGGTTGATCGTCGTAGCGACAGGCATTGCGGGTGTAAATCAGAGTGTGTGTAATAGGCTTCTCAGTGGTCTCCTGAGCAGAGGGTGTGTGTGTGTGTGTGTGTGTGTGTGTGTGTGTGTGTGTGTGTGTGTGTGTGTGTGTGTGTGTGTGTGTGTGTGTGTGTGTGTGTGTGTGTGTGTGCATGTGCAGGTGCGTGTGGGTGTTTTCTACGTGCGTGTGGCCTGCCACAGCACGGGACGGTGTCCCTCCAGACTTTTATGGGCCCCTGGTAATGACGGTGCGTGGTGGAATAGATGTGTCCCTTTAATGGTGGCTGGTAATTTGTGTTCATGCTTTCAGCCAGACCCCTCTGAGACTTACAACAACGAATGCCATGCCTCCAAATGAAGGAAAGGTCAATGCCTGTTTTATTCTATCGACCAGACGTGATAAATGTGCTAATGTTCTCGCCGTAACTTTGTTGTTGTGCCTGGTTAGAAAATCAAAACCATATATATAATGGTCATTTTCCGTCCCAGGGATCGGGCCAATGGAGCGCCTAGCAGCAGATGAAAGCTGAAAGCTGCCCAGTGACTGATCTTTATTCATGTTTCCATCATTTAAATTTGCAGCCTTCATCCCTTTGTGGCAATTTTCAAAGCGGCACTGTAGCCGTTCCTTCAAATATTTAAATGCGGAATAAAACCAGAGTAAAAATGTAGTTGAATTCGAGCGGGCATATTATCTCATTCACACTGCCAGTGAACCTGACAATCAAAGAGATGGAGAGAGAGAGAGAGAGAGAGAGAGAGAGAGAGAGAGAGATGGACCTAGGAAATAATGAGATGACAGGAATCGACAGACATCAATGAAATGTGAGAGACACAGTGTCCTGTCCCCCTGGTGTGAGAAACAACTGGAAGAAAAGTGGTAAAAGATCAGCTCATTTAGGAAAGTTCACACATTCAATCAAACCCAGAATGGCTATCTTTGAGCAATTAACACCTAGCACTAGCCTTCAGAATAGACATTTGAATCTAAGAATTGCTCCCATAACATCATCTCAAACAAGGCCCAATCTGGAAGTCGCATCTCTATATTTTAGTCAGCTATTCCATCGGAAGGTAAGGTCTGTATTGCTCTAACCACCTGAGCCTGAGCAACAGATGAACCATCTGTTTTCTCACAGAGATCCCTCTGCAGAACATCCTATCACCTGCCTCTAGCCCAGTGATGCATGGCTGAGTCTGTGTACTCACAATGATGCGCCTTCGTGTCTGGTGACAGCGCCAGCGCCCAGACACTGGTGTGATGGATCGATGGGCCGAGGCAGGGATCTCCGGGGTGGCGCTGATATAGAAATGATACATTATGCCTCAACTCTGCACCCCATCCTTCATTCATGTCTCTCTCTTTCGCTCGTTCCTTCCTTTCATCCCTTTTTCCCTCTCTGCTCCCACCGCTCTCTCGCCCCTCTCTCATCCTTCCTTTCCTTTGTCTCAAGCCCCTGTGCTACAGAACACGTCTCCCATATCTCTTCCTCTCCCCCTGCCCTCCTCCACTTCTACCCATTCCTCTGTCAGTCCCTAGCCTGTGTGATGGTGCCTGTCCCCTGTGTTCCACACTGGTTGACTGGGTTAAAGTGACATGTCTGGTTTGAGGGAGACTTGGTGATGGGCAGTGACACATGCCATCGGCCTGGACACCAGACGCCACCAAAGAACAGACTTCTGCTTCAGCAGGGTTCAAACAGTTTAAACCGCTCATGTGTGTATGTGTGTGCCTGCGTCTGTGTGTGTGTGTCTGTGTATCTGCTTGCATGCATATATATGCACATACCACAGCAAAGTCAGTCACAGTCTATCTGAAGTGAAAAACATCACCACGCAGACACACATTTAAGAGGCAATTCTCCAATCGAAGGGTGCTTCAAAAGAAAATAGTCTATTTTCCAAAATCACGTTAGAATTCAAATTTTCTTTGAGTGTCTTAATTTAAAGACCGGGTTTCAAATATCTCACACAGATGCACTACTGGGAGGTTTTCAGCTACGCAGAGACAGAAACCATAAATAATACAACGGCATTACTTTATCAGGGACTGATATTATTTTGAGAAGAGATATTGCAGCTATGAATAACACAATAACATCTTCCTCTTCCTATCTCAGACTCATGTTTACAATACAAGATTGGATATCCGTGGAGTGTGCGAGAGACAATGCTATACCACGCCACCATGCAATAACAACAAAACGATATTTCCCAATGCAGACCAAAATGATTTCTCTACCCTCATCCGTCATTTATTCCGAGTGCATGTCCAATTCTGATCCGGATTCCTTTCCGTCGCTATGACGAGGTACTCGACTGCAATTGTCTCTGATATTAGATTAGGATAACCTGTCGCCGGTTTCATTCAAAACGATATTAGTTGCGGGGAGAACAACAGACGATATGAAGTGTTTTTCTGAAAGGAAACTTCTGGTAAACATGTCTATTGTATGTTTCATTCCTTGTATCCTCGGGGGGAGAGAGGGAGTAAGGCGTGGCCTCCTCTGACCCCCTAGCACGCTTTATATCCTGCACTCTGACATAACCTTTAAATATCCATTAACACGCAGTGAGAGAGAGAATGAGGGAAGGGAGAAGGAGAGAGGGAGAATGAAGAGATGCTCTATTGCTGTTTTGTCGGTCTGTTATGGGCTGATGACCGAGGAAGGCACAGTCTCTGTTTAATGAGCAATCTCTCTCTCTCTTGATTTGATCATGTCATCTCTGTTTTTCTCTATCTACACACTGTCCTGAGGCTGGGTATGGTGGGGTCATATTTGTACATCGTGCTCTCATATAAATGATTGTTATTTAGAGAGATGATGTTGCAGAATGCTATGCATATCTATGAAGCATATGCATTTTCACTACAGTATCAACATGTTAGTCTATAGGGGCACAGCTTTAGTCACTCAGGGAAGCAGCCCAATCGATCTATAACATATTTTTTAAAGTCAGGGATTGTCCTGGTTCTCCCAGGTCTCAATAAGTCACTTATTGAAACGCAAGAATGAACAATTTTACAAGTTGCATCTCTTCTTTTTCAAGGTAGTGAGTGTCATAAACAGCTTCACAATACTGGGGCAAATTACATGGTTGTGCCTGCTGTCATGACGTTGGCCTGTGGGTAAGGTTTATGACCCCCCATAAATACCTTTCCTCTCTCTTGACTCTACCGAAGGACTATTGAAAAGCCTTTGTTGAACATAGAGAGTCTGGGAACATCAAAGTGTGGGGGAAAGGAACCATATTTCGGTAATCCAACCAGTTGAAAATATGCTTTGGTACTCAATGAATATGATGCCAGATCAGTTGGCGTCTGAGACATTATGACTGTTGACAGGACGAGATAAACTGCATCTTGGAAAGTCTACACATTCTAGTTATCAGATTCACATGGAATTGTTGTGCAATTTAAATATTTCAATATGAAACTACTTGTGAAAAGATCAAATGTAATTTTAGCTTCCAAATGAGAGAATTGGGTTTTCATAAGGTTAAAGCTCTGCTCACTCAGTGGCCCCGCCCATGTGAAGAGACATTGGTTATAAACCATGAAACACGCCCTTCTCTCCCCTCCTATATAAATCCCTTGATGAAAATGTACCTTTCTCTTCCGAGGACGTGAGGACGACGGTCCCACGTTAAACGGGCTCAGATAATAACCTAACAGAATATAGCACACGCTTAAAAGTATGGCAACTTGATATGAACTTTGAACTCTTATTCACTCCAGAAGTGATACCTCCTAGCCAATTGAGTTAGGACGGACAACGTATTCAGTCTAACACACAACAACGATACTACAACGAGACATTCTTCCGAGGACAGGAAGATCTACGTTGGGCAACACGGCCTTCCATCTACAACCAACTTATTGAAGCGCAGCTCAGAGTAAATAATTATTGCATTTTCCTTTTCCAAATGGGCAGTTATTTAGAATGCATAAGATTCTGTATTTACGATAGCATAGCTTTTCCATTTGTTACTCAGTCTTCACGCTCCTTCACTCAAATCCAACCCCCTCTCTTTGTGTAACCAGCTGTCGTATCTGATGCGTCCACCAGGGACGTTTTCTTAATGACATAATTTGCATTCTGTGTATATGTAATTCTGTGTGATTAGTTAGGTATTTAGTAAATAAATAATTAAACCAAATTTTGCATTGCTGATTCAATTTGTTAGCCAGGACTAGTAAAGATAACCAAGAATTTAACACCTTCAAATGAGACTAAAGGTGAGGATTAAATATTGACTGCTATTGATGTAAAAGATTACTAGGTCTTTAAGAGCTTAGTCGGGAGATAATAGCTCTATAAACATTCTTTCGTGGTGCCCCGACGTTCTAGTTAATTATCTACCTGATTAACTTAATCAGGTAATATTAATTACAGAGAAATTGTTTTATAGAATAGCATGTCATATCACTTAATCCGGCATAGCCAAAGACACGACACTGCATAGAAATAGTAATTCCACGTATATGTGAAAGTGCATGGTTTTGGCCTTGTTGTTTTTGCTCAGGTGCCAGCTATTTAAGTACATTTCTATTTCTGTCTAAGTAGCTGTTTTCTTCAGTTTTCTACATTCTTCCTGGCGTGTTATCTGTCTTCAGTTTGGACAGTAATTCTCCATCTCCCTGTGAGCAAGGCCCCATGTCTGCGTTTGGCCTTTGCATTGTCAGGGGAGAGGCTGCAACCCGCTGTGCCCTCTCAACTGAACACAAACACACCCCTGACATTCACCATCCTCCTCCCCTGCATGTTTCTCCTCATCTCTCCGAGTTTCATACAAATGCACAAATACATACAATTGAAGTCGGAAGCTTACCTTAGCCAAATACATTTAAACTCAGTTTTCACAATTCCTGACATTTAATCCTAAGTCTTAGGTCAGTTAGGATAACCACTTTGTTTTAAGAATGTGACATGTCAGAATAATAGTAGAGATAATTATTTATTTCAGCTTTTATTTCTTTCATCACATTCCCAGTGGGTCAGAAGTTTACATACACTCAATTAGTATTTGGTAGCATTGCCTTTAAATTGTGTAACTGGGATCAAATGTTTCGGGCAGCCTTCCATAAGCTTCCCACAATAAGTTGGGGGAATTTTGGCCCATTCCTCCTGACAGAGCTGGTGTAACTGAGTCAGGTTTGTAGGCCTCCTTGCTCACACACAATTTTGCAGTTCTGCCCACAAATGTTCTATAGGATTGAGGTCAGGGCTTGGTGATGGCCACTCCAAACCCTTGACTTTGTTGCCCTTAAGCCATTTTGCCACAACTTTGGAAGTATGCTTGGGGTCAAGACCCATTTGCGACCAAGCTTTAACTTCCTGACTGATGTCTGGAGATGTTGCTTCAATATATCCACATAATTTTCCAACCTCATGATGCCATCTCTTTTGTGAAGTGCACCAGTCCCTCCTGCAGCAAAGCACCCCCACAACACGATGCTGCCACCCCCATGCTTCACAGTTGGGATGGTGTTTTTGTGCTTGCAAGCCTCCCCCTTTTTCCTCCAAACATAACGATGGTCATTATGGCCAAATAGTTCTATTTTTGTTTCATCAGACCAGAGGACATTTCTCCAAAAAGTACAATCTTTGTCCCCATGTGCAGTTGCAAACCATAGTCTGGCTTTTTTATGACGGTTTTGGAGCAGTGGCTTCTTCCTTGCTGGGTGGCCTTTTAGGTTATGTCGATATAGGACTCGTTTTACTGTGGATATAGATACTTTTGTACCTGTTTCCTCCAGCATCTTCACAAGGTCCTTTGCTGTTGTTCTGGGAGTGATTTGCACTTTTCGCACCAAAGTACATTCATCTCTAGGAGACTGAGCGGTTTCACGGCTGCGTTGTCCCATGATTATACTTGCGTACTATTGTTTGTACAGATGAACGTGGTACCTTCATGCTTTTGGAAATTGCTCCCAAGGATGAATCAGACTTGTGGAGGTCTATAATTTGTTTTCTGAGGTCTTGGCTGATTTCTTTTGATTTTCCCATGATGTCAAGCAAAGAGGCACTGAGTTTGAAGGCAGGCCTTGAAATACATCCACGTGTACACCTCCAATTGACTCAAACAATGTCAATTAGCCTATCAGAAGAATCTAAAGCCATTATATAATTTTATGGAACTTTCCAAGCTGTTTAAAGGCACAGTCAACTTAGTGTATGTAAACTTCTGACCTGCTGCTATTGTGATACAGTCAATTATAAGTGAAATAATTTGTCTGTAAACAATTGTTGGAAAAATTACTTGTGTAATGCACAAAGTAGATGTCCTAACCGACTTGCCAAAACTATAGTTTGTGAACAAGAAATTTGTGGAGTGTTTGAAAAACAAGTTTTAATTACTTCAACCTAAGTGTATGTAAAATTCCGACTTCAACTGTACATGTTTGTCCCTGCTTTGACGTAAAGTTGAATCTGAATGAAAATATACTTGGAAACAGTTATAGGCCTTTTTTTTGTTGCTCTGAGGCTCTGAAGACAAAGAAGAGTCCCCTGTCATTTAGAAAAAGCCCTTTCCCCCCAATGGATGCTTACACAGCCCTCCTTCCTTCCATTCCTCCTTTCCCTCAGTCAATACCTCACTTCATTTGCCTTGTTTCAGGTAAAAGCTTCGCTTGAGTGAATCTCAACATACAGTATATATTTGCTACAGTACGTACTCACATCACTGCCTGACCAAACTCCTGCTTTTAGAAATGGAGGTAAAACAAACAGCTCCAGTTAATGATGCAGGAGGAAAAACAAAGAGACATAAACTAAATGCCTTGTGAGCCCAGAAGAGGGAAGACACATTTGGCCTCAGTACTTTCTGCTGAGTCTACAGGGTCTCTAGGCAGGCATGCAGGCAGGTAGGCAGGCAGGCAGGCAGGCAGGTAGGCAGGCAGGCGGGCAGGTGGGCAGGCGGGCAGGTGGGCAGGCGGGCAGGCGGGTAGGCGGGCAGGCGGGCAGGCAGGCAGGCAGGCAGGCAGGCAGGTAGGCAGGTAGGCAGGTAGGCAGGTAGGCAGGCAGGCAGGTAGGCAGGTAGGCAGGTAGGCAGGTAGGCCGGTAGGCAGGCAGGCAGGCAGGCTGGCAGGCAGGCAGGTAGGCAGGTAGGCAGGCAGGCAGGTAGGCAGGCAGGCAGGCAGGCAGGCAGGCAGGCAGGCAGGCAGGCAGGCAGGCAGAGAGGCAGCTCTGACATTTACCAGGGTCTTAAATGGGCCCTCATTAATATACAGGGTAGGACAGGGAGGAAGGAAAGAGCTGAATCACGCTGCAGTGGATGAGTTTAAATATATGAAGCAAGCTGAATATGGACTAAGCATGACACTTCATAGTGGTCACAGTCGTACACAGGCATGTAGACATGAAAGGTAGTAAAGGGAGATTCTGTACGGCAAATGAAGGACAATAATAACATTACCTTCTCTACTTCCTCAATTGTTTGCTTGGTGATATATGTCATAAGGTGGAAGATGCATCTTACTCCACATGACATGACTGTCCCCATGTTCCCCATGTGGAACGTTGGTTCTCCATGGGAGAGGAGCCTATGTCTCTACCTCCTCCTCCACTGTGTCTTTCATGACTGACACTATGATCACATGGCATTAGATCAAGCCCACACAAAAGTCTCTGTTGCTGTGCTAAATGTGTCATGTTTAGTTGCAGGGTTGCCTTAGAGACGTGAACAGCTCCATTTAGAAACGCGTCTTCATAGAGATATTTATATTGATCCCGCTGTCACGCCACCATGGGTCACTTATGGCAATGAACGAAAGTATACTTATACGGCTGACAGAATTTGTTTTTATAATTTAACCAAAACTGTGTGTTTATGTGTCTGTGTGTGCGTGTTTGTTCGCTGGATGCCCACATGCACATGCACACACACATACACTTGTCCCTTGCTTGTAACATTAGCTAACCTAAACAGCATTTTAAGTGCAATTTGATGTGGCCCTAACGATGGCAGAAGTGAATTGTAGAATTAATGACACTTTGCTCCGTTTTAGCTCCAATTTGCTTGGGCATTAAAGAGAATGTGTTTTAAAAGAGCCGCTGGCCTAATGGACCGTTCATACCTCTGCTTTGATGTATGTGTACCAAATGGCACCCTATTCCCTACATATTGCCCTATCCGTAGGGCCCTGGTAAAATATTTTTTTAAATAGGCTGCCATTTGGGACGCAGATTGTCTGCAGAGCAGAGTAGAGTAGTGCAGAACCCGTGTCCTTTTACAGACATTACTAATGGAGATATGATGTCTGAGTTAACAATAGAGACCAATAGACCTCAAATAGCACAGCTAACCAACTGTGACTGATCTATTATTGAAACCGGCTGCGACTGTTAGATTCAACCAGGACGCCGTTGAAGTACTTGGTTTGAGTTCTGGTTGATCCTCTATGAACTAATGCAGCTTCACACATCAAGCACACGCCTCTATGGCCACTCCCAGTTTGACACACCCACACCCACACACACCCACACAAACACACACACGCACACACACGCACACGCGCGCACACACACACACACACGCACAAACACACACACACACAAAGCGCTTCCTGTATCTCCTCCTTCCCTGAGACAGACTTGCTTCAATTAAATCCAATCATTCAAAAAGCACACAGTGCCCTACACATGCCTTTTCATAATTCCACCAGCCTTAGAAGATTAAAAGCAATCTCTGTGCCTTGTTTCATGATGGCAGATACATCACAACCCAGGGTCCTCGGCGAGCGAGTGTGTGGGAGCCGGAGACTGCTTTCTCTTTTGTACGTGGACTCACACACACAAAGTTGCGTCCTTTGACAGTCCCCACCATCACAAGGCCTTTTCTCTCCTTTTGATGTCTGTGTCAGTTTCTCTCTGTCTTTCTCGAAATTAATAATGCTGCTTTGAACTTTATCGCGCAAAAGCCTCACTTTGTGATGTGAGAGAGCACAGGAAATGCAAGCAGGCAGAGAGACAGCCTACAGTAGAGAGGGGCAGAGGTGTGTTGACAAACCGGTCTCGCTGCACTTTATCAACGATGAAACAAATTTAAAAAGAAAAGAAGAACGCACCAAAGGCTGATTGCTACTCTTCTCCAAAAAACAATATTCTGGAAAGATATACAACCTGGGACTCAACCCTACATCAGCCTGGAACCTTGCCCACATCAGCCTGGGACCTGGCCCCGAATAGTACTGTGTACAGACCCACATGTCGAGGGGCCATGATCCAAAAAAGCGAGCGAAGATGTGTGAGTGAGTCAGAGCCAAGGAGACCAAAGGCAGGTCAGTGGCCAACTTTGGCCCAACCTCACAGCAACCAATGAGTATGGTCAAAGCAGGATCAGAGGATGGGTCTACCCATCAGAAATCTTATTCCGTAGCTGACCTTAACTGAACACAGAGACCAACACACAGACACCGCTCTGCACCCCACACAGGGCGGAAAATGAAAGGAAGGAAGATCAGAGAAGGAAGAGAGGAAGAGAAGATAAAGAAGCCTGATGGAAATAGAATAGACTTTAAGTCAAAAAGGGCAGGAGAAATGGAGAGGGTAAAGGATGGAAAGAAGAAGAGAACGAGAACGAGAGCAAAATAGAAAGTAAGAGAAAATATTTAGTCTGAACTGTGCCCCTATTTGCCATCTTCTCAGTCCAATTACAAGCCAACACAGAGCCAGAGGCAGGGAGAGCCATGACCGAAACTGTCTGGAGAAAATGACACACAGAAACCATGAAGCAAACACATATTATCAAAGAGGACAAGGTTATTCCTCACACACACATAGAGCCAGGGTAGACGTTAAGTGAAGACTAATGTGAAAGTTAAGATAGTGTTGTCACATTTGGTAGAATTTAAATCAGTTCTACCAAATTTCCATCAACATGTTAAATGTGCAACCAGAGGATTTGTTTTTTAAATCACCTGTACTACACACACAGAGACGCGTACAAAGCTCGCCCTCCATTTGATAAATCCGACCACAACTCTATCCTCCTGATTCCTGCTTACATGCTAAAATTAAAGCAGGAAGCACCAGTGACTCGGTCTACAAAAAAGTGGTCAGATGAAGCAGATGCTAAACTACAGGACTGTTTTGCTATCACAGACTGGAACATGTTCCGGGACTCTTCCGATGGCATTGAGGAGTACACCACATCAGTCACTGGCTTTATCAATAAGTGCATCGAGGAGGTCGTCCCCACAGTGACTGTACGTACATACCCCAACCAGAAGCCATGGATTACAGGCAACATTCGCACTGAGCTAAAGGGTAGAGCTGACGTTTTCAAGGTGTGGGACTTTAACCCGGAAGCTTACAAGAAATCCTGCTATGCCCTGCGACGAACCGTCAAACAGGCAAAGCGTCAATACAGGGCTAAGATTGAATCATACTACACCGGCTCCGATGCTCGTCTTATGTGGCTGGGCTTGCAAACGGTTACAGACTACAAAGGGAAGCACAGCCGCGAGCTGCCCAGTAACACGAGCCTACTAGAAGAGCTAAATCATTTCTATGCTCACTTCGAGGCAAGCAACACTGAGGTATGCATGAGAGCATCAGCTGTTCCAGGTGACTGTTTGATCACGCTCTCCGTAGCCGACGTGAGTAAGACCTTTAAACAGGTCAACATTCACATGGCCGCTGGGCCAGACAGATTAACAGGACGTGTGCTCCGGGCGTGTGCGGACCAACTGGCAGGTGTCTTCACTGACATTTTCAACATGTCCCTGATTAAGTCTGTAATACCAACATGTTTCAAGCAGAACACCATAGTCCCTGTGCCCAAGAACAAAAAGGCAACCTGCCAAAATGACTACAGACTCGTAGCACTCACGTCTGTAGCCATGAAGTGCTTTGAAAGGTTGGTAATGACTCACATCAACACCATTATCCCAGAAACCCTAGACCCACTCCAATTTGCATTCCGCCCAAACAAATCCACAGATGATGCCATCTCTATTGCACTCCACACTGCCCTTTCCCACCTGGACAAAAGGAACACTTACGTGAGAATACTATTCATTTCTTTAAAACATTAAGGGACAGGACATCATAATCCTACTGGAAAAATGGTATGCGTTTACTACCATCAGCATTTGGCTAAACCTTAACAAAGGTACAATCTATTGTGACAATGATGTATACATATGTGCAGTTTATGCCCCTCCAGATTAATCGTATTATGATGATCAGTTTTTTTGACAATCTCCATACAGAAATCCTTCAGTCAATGGTAAATTGCTTCTTTGTGGAGATGTCAATGCGAGAACAGGTTCTGAGCCTGACCACACTGATGCGGGAGGTAACCACCATATATTTGAACACCCCTTCTTGTGCAGTAGCCCTATTATAAATAATAGAAACAGTCCTAACCAAATACTGAACAAAAACGGGAAGGAGTTAGTTCATCTCTGTTGAGCCTTAGGCCTGTACATGCTTAATACTAGAATCAGAGGGGACTCTTTAGGTCGGTTTACTTAGGCCTGTACATGCTTAATACTAGAATCAGAGGGGACTCTTTAGGTCGGTTTACTTAGGCCTGCACATGCTTAATACTAGAATCAGAGGGGACTCTTTAGGTCGGTTTACTTACTGCTCAGCTCTTGGGACAAGTGTAGTCAACTATGCCATCACTGACATCAACTCCTCCATTAGTGCATTCACTGTCAGACCACAGCCATCATTGTCAGATCACAGTCAGATCAACGTGTTTCTGAAGAAATTAACCAGCAATACTCATTAAAAAAACAGCCCAATAAACTCTACAACATTAACCAATCATACAGATGGGCTCCAAACGGTGCAGAGTAATTCATTGAAACATTAATTAAACTCAAATAAAATGATGAACTCTATACAGTTCTTCAATGACTCACAATACCAAAACAATAAAGAAGGTGTCAATTCGGCTACTCAAAACATCAATTGCATATTCCAAAAAGCAGCATCAAAAGCAAATTTGAGGAAACCAAAGAAATGCAACATTAGAAACAAACAAAAAATACGTCTCTGAAAAAACGTTTGATAACAAATGTAGAACAATTAGAAAACACTAGAGACAAAAGTCAAATGATAACATAAACAGCAAACTCTGAAACAGCATAAACAGACACCGAAACGCATACATTGAATTATACCAATAAGACACTTGATGAAATTGAAAATTGCAATTGGCCAAAGTCCTTTCTGGGCCATATAAAACTATTTAAGCAAAGAGACAAAGCCACAACAATTAGCCATACACACCATGAAGGAATTTGGAACATTGAGTTTGATAATCTATACAAAAACATCCCACAAAAATGTTTTAACATCCTTGAATTAGTCATTAAAAACAACCAAATCCATTAGATCACCTAATAACCCAACAATAAACTAAACGGACATCTAAAATCTCTAAAAACCAAAGAAGGCTTGTGGTCTAGATAACGTCAGCACACCTGAGTTGCAAAATGCTGCGCTTAAATTGTTCAACATGGTACTAACTTCTGTCTGCTTTCCTGATGTCTGGAACTAGGAGCTCATCTCCCCTGTCCACAAAAGTGGAGACAAATCAGACCCCAATAGTTACAGGGGAATTTGCATAAACAGCAACTTGGGAAAGGTTTTCTGTAGCATTTTGAATTCAAGAATTCTAACCTTGCTTCAAGAAGAAAATGTAATGAGTAAATATCAAATTGGCTTTCTCCCCAACCATCGCACTAGTGACCATATACACACCTTACATATGCTAATTAATAAACACACACACAAAAAGAGGGCAAAGTCTAAATTCTCCAAAGTGGACATGGTGGTGAGGAGTATGACTTTATAAAAATGTATGTATACGGAAAACAAGTGTGCAATAAGGCTGTGAGACAAGGCTGCAGTTTGAGTACAAACCTTTTCAACATTTATATAAAATAATTAGCAGACATGTTGGACCATTCTGCAACCCCAAGACACTATTTGACACAGAGGTAACATGCTATATTTTTTATTTAACTAGATAAGTACCTAGGATAGGATAAAGTAATCCCTCTCACCCCCTTAAAAGATTTAGATGCACTACTGTTCCACTGGATGTCATAAGGTGAATGCACCAATTTGTAAGTCGCTCTGGATAAGAGCGTCTGCTAAATGACTTAAATGTAAATGTAAATGTAAATAAGTCAGGTAAGAACAAATTCTTATTTACAATGAAGGCCTAAGAACAGTGTATGTATACCTTGTCAGGTCGGGGATTCAATCCAGCAACCTTTTGGTTACTGGCCCAATGCTCTAACCACTAGGCTACCTATATATCGATGATTTGGCTCTTCTATCACCAACCAAAGAAGGTCTTCAACAGAACCGTAACATTCTAGAGCAATATTGGTATAATTGGACCCTGGCAGTAAATTATTTAAAAAAAAAATGATTTCCTGAAGAAAAAAAACAGATGTCAGTAACACAAAAATAAATTCACCCTGAACAACACCATAATTGAACACACAAACAATTGCTCATACCTTGGTCTGACCATATCTGCATCGGGAAACTGTAATGTGACAGTGAATACGCTCAAATAAAAAGCCAGCAGAGCATTGTATGCAAAAAAAATGAATCTATTCAAAATCAATATCCCAACGAAAAATTGGACAAAAATATTTGACAGCATAATCCTGCTCTTTACCGAAGTGAGGTTTGGGGGTCACTCAATAAGCTGAAATTTAAAATGTGGGACAAACATCCAATTGAAGTTCTACATGAACAATTCTGTCGGAAAATCCAACAAATGCATGTAGGGCAGAATTGGGCCGCTTTCCAGTGGTAATGAAAGTACATACATTTTTTGGCTACACCTAAATTCAAGTCCAAATTCAAGTCTCCAATTTAAAGCACTTCAAACCCAAGAGCTGAGCCCAGTCAGCTGGTTTTGGACCTAACCAACCAAGCTGGCACCAGCACTGCTTCAAAAGAAAGGATTCAAATAAACAAAATCACGAGGACTCCAATCAAAGGACGCATATTTACAACATTGGAAAAACGAAACAAAATCCCAAAGCCGACTAAATCGCTATCTGGCTCTGAAAAGAGAATATGAACTGGCTGATTATCTTTACTCTGTCAGAGATAGATCCTTACCAAGTACAGGCTGAGTGACCACCAATTGGCAATAGAAACCGGTAGACATAAAAAGACATAGCTACCCAAAGAGGAGCGTGTATGTTGTCACTGCACAAAAGGAGAGGTAGAAACAGAGATGCACTTTCTCATTTACTGTAATAAATATTCCTCACCAAGAGATTCATTATTCACAGAAATTACAACATTTATTCCAAATTTTAACTTATTTAACCCAGAGAAAAAACAGGGGGAAAAAACGAATGGGCGAAGGAGCAACGGCTCCTCTTGCAGCCAAATATGTATTTTCCTGCCATAGCCTGAGGGACACTGAATAATAACATCTTTATAATAAGCAGTAACTTACTTATTAGTAGTATTATTGTTATTACTATTATTATTAGTGGTATTACTATTATTGTTATTATTATTATCCAAGTAGCAGTGGTACCGGTAGTAGGGGTGATGGTAAAGATAGAAGTTTAATGATGGTGTTGGTGGTAATAATGATAATGGTACATTTTGGATCTGGATCCCTACAAATCAGCTGGGCTAGACAATTTGGACACTCTCTTTCTAAAATGATCCGCCAAAATTGTTTTAACCTCTATTACTAGCCTATTCAACCTCTGTTTTGTATCGTCTGAGATCCCCAAAGATTGGAAAGCTGCTGCGGTCATCCCCCTCTTCAAAGGGGGAGACACTCTAGACCCAAACTGTTATAGACCTATATCCATCCTGCCCTGCCTTTCTAAAATCTTCGAAAGTCAAGTTAACAAACAGATCACCGACCATTTCCAATCCCACCATACCTTCTCCACTATGCAATCTGGTTTCCGAGCTGGTCAAGGGTTCACCTCAGCTATGCTCAAGGTCCTAAACGATATCATAACCACCATCGATAAAAGACAGTACTGTGCAGCCGTCTTCATCGACCTGGCCAAGGCATTCTACTCTGTCAATCGCCGCATTCTTAGGATTCCCAGTCCAGAGTCCCTGGCGACGATCCACGGTCCGGAGCTTCCGGTGATGATCCACAGTCTGGAGCCTCCTGCGACGATCCACGGCCGGGTTCCTCCGGGGATGATCCACGGTCCGGAGTCCCCGGCGATGATCGACAGTTCGGTTCCTCCCCTCGACAATCCATGGGCCGGAGCTCCCGGGAACGATCCCCGCACCAGAGTCGCCACCGGGATCTACATCCCGCTCCGGAGCCGCCACCGAGGCTAGATGCCCACCCGGACCCTCCCTTATAGAGTCAGATTTTGCGGCCGGAGTCACGCGAGATTTTTTTTCTTCTATTTTGGTTAGTTAGTTTCTTTATTTCTAGGTTGGCTTGGTATGGTTCCCAATCAGAGCTGTCTATCGTTGTCTCCGATTGGGGATCATATTTAGGCAGCTTTTTCCCCATCTGTTTGTTGTGGGATCTTGTTTTTGTATTGTTGCCTTTGAGCACGACAAAGCTGCACGTTTGTTTCTTTGCTCTTTATTGTTTTTGTGCCGGTTCACATAATAAAAGATGATGAACCAGAACCATGCTGCACTTTGGTCCGACCATCTTTACATCAACGAACGTGACATTGCAATGGTAATCCCCAAAGCCAACACTTTGGCCGCCTTTCCTTCCAGTTCTCTGCTTCCGATGACTGGAACTAATTTCAAAAATCTCTGAAGCTGGAGTCTTATATCTCCCTCTCTAACTTTAAGCATCAACTGTCAGAGCAGCTTACTGATCACTGTACCTGTACACAGCCAATTTGTAAATAGCTCCCGCCTATCCGGCGCCAGAGCCCCTCAGCCCAGAGGTGCCAGAGCCCTTCAGCCCAGAGGCGCCAGAGCCCCTGCCCCTCTATCTCGAGCTACCCCTCTGTCCAGAGCTTCCCCTCTGTCCAGAGCTTTCCCCCCTCTGTCCAGAGCTTCCGCCCCTCTGTCCAGAGCTTCCGCCCCTCTGTCCAGAGCTTCCGCCCCTCTGTCCAGTGGGGTCATTGAGAAGGGTGGCCATGGTTAGAAAGCCACGGAGGCGGACAATAAGGCGGACTAAGACTATGGTGAAGTGGGGTCCGCGTCGCGCGCCAGAGCCGCCAACGCGGACAGACGCCCACCCCTCCCCTATAGGTTAAGGTTTTGCGGCTGGAGTCCGCACCTTTGGGGGGGGGGGGGTGCTGTCACGTTCTGACCTTTATTTCCTTTGTTTTGTCATTATTTATTCTGGTCAGGGCGTGAGTTGGGGTGGGCAGTCTCAATCAGAGGCAGGTGTCATTAGTTGTCTCTGATTGAGAATCATACTTAGGTAGCCTGGGTTGCACTGTTTGTTTGTGGGTGATTGTCTATGTTGATGGTTTGTTTCAGCGCAGCTCGCATTAGCTTCATGGTTGTTATTTTGTTTACTGTTTTTGTATAGTGTTTCAGTGTTCAGTGTTTTCTTTATTAAAATTTATGGTGAACACATATCATGCCGCATTTTGGTCATCCGATCCTTCTCGCCTCTCCTCTTCAGATGAAGAGGAGGACGACCGTGACAGTTTGTTTATGTGTAATTTTGTGTTGTTTTTGTCCTACTGCTTTGCATCGTCTTGGCCAGGTTGCAGTTGTAAATTAGAACTTGTTCTCAACTACCTGGCTAAATAAAGGTGAAATAAAACATACAAATAAAAATGGCCATTAACTGTTTTAGGGTGATAATTTTTCTCTTTACCAGAATCTTGGAGAAATGTGGAAGCGCTGCAGTTGTACAATCCAGTTTTGCCCCATAATACACCAGAGGTTCCTCCAGCAGCCAGTGCACTGACTCCACTGTAGTGCATCTGGACACCTTCATCAGGCTTGAAACCCTAAGAAGGCCTCTCTAAAACAGAGATACTCACTCACTAAAAATCTGGCTACTATCAACCAAAAATAAAGCCTTCTTTAAACCTAATCCCCCCAACCTGCTGTAATAGAAGACCTGCCACCCCTCCCCCTCTTTTGACAAATACAAAACACTTTGTGGAACCCAATGATATTTATCCCAAAATGAATCTACAATAATCTCCTGTATTTTAGCCAGAAGGCCAGATGGTGGCTCTAAACATGACAACCGATACCACAGTGCAGAGGCAACCACATTGTTAACTATAATAGTGCGAGATAACAACCAATGCCATCTCCTCCCTTCCAACATCCTCCCTTCCAACATTTCAAGAAACACATTCCAATGTTTGTCCATTGTCCCCTCATCCCCTAGGTACACTATAAGATACTTAAAACCTCCCTTACACCATTCTAGCCCCCCTGGCAAAGCCATGATCCCTCCAGACCATTTTCCAAACTGTAAAGCACAACTTTTTTCCCAATTTACCTTTGCGGAGGATATTCCCCTAAACCGATCAACCATGAAACTCAAACTATCCACCACTGCTTGGTTTTTCAATAGAATAACTACATAATCAGCATAGACTGAGAGACGAATAGGAGGAATATCCTCTGAAAGGTACATCCCTTCAATGCGACTTGTAATGCTATTTAGTAGTGGCTCTATTGCGATGGCATATAGCATTCCTGACAAAGAACACACCTGCCTCTACACACTTCAAAAGGAGCACTCAAGCCACTTAACTTTCAGTACACTTTCAATGTCACCATACATCACCCTGATCATTGCAATAAAACCAGAGCTGAAACCAAACGTCTCAAAAGTGCGCCATAAGTATTGATGTACAACTCAGTCAAATTCCTTTTCCTGATGAAATTAAATTAGACCAGCATCCAACCCAATATCCCTAGAGACATCCAAAATATCCCGAATCTGAGAAATGCTATCGCCTATCTGCCTACCAGGAACACAGTAGGACTGGTCCGTAGGTGTGATTTGCCCTATCACCTCCGTCAGCCTGTTGGACAAAGCCTCGGACAGGTGCATATAATCAGTGGACAATAAACCCATCGGCCTCAAGTTCTTCACCTCCATAGGGTCACCCTTTTTTGGCAGTAGGGTGAGAACAGCCCTCCTGCAGCTTATCGGCAGTAATCCTCCGGTCAAACTATCTCTAACTACTGTTATCCTATCCTCTCCCAACATGGCCCAAAAATACTTTAAAAGTTCATGGGAAGCTCATCAATGCCTGGTGCCCTTCCATTATCCATGTCTTTTAATGCACTGTATAGCTCCTGCAAAGACAATGGTTGCTCAAGCTCAACCTCAGCATCTGCAGCCACCTGTGGGAGCCCATCAAGCAACTGCTGTGTCACTGTTTTATCCTCTTTGTACTCACTCTAGGAGAGCATAGAACTCTACTGCCCTCTTTCTAATTTCACTAGGGCTAGTGAGCTCCTGTCCAACAGCTGATTTGAGACAATGAATACTTCTTCTTTGACCATTCTTTTTCTCTAAACCAAAGAAACATTTGGATGAGGCATCAATTTAAGAGATTCCCTGAAATGTACTTCTCACGAATGCCCCCTGTGCTCTGATACCAGCAGGTCTGACAATGCTGCTTTTTTTCTCTTGAGGGCTTAAGTATGGCTTCGATCTCCTGTGGTCTCAACCAAAGTCAGGAATTCCACTATTTCAGACTCTAGCGCATTAATTGATCTGGTGAAGTCTCTGGTGATATTCATGGTCTACTCATTACAGAATTGTTGAATCTGGATTTTCCCTATATCCCACCACTGTTGAAGTGATACAAAACTGGTCTTTGGAGACCTCCACCTCTCCCAGAATATTTTTAAACATTTCCTGAAGTGAGCATCACTCAATAAAGTTATATTAAATTACCAGTATGTGCTTTTGGGTTTCACAGCGTTAAAACCCAAACTCTGTTATTAAACAATGAATCCCACTGGGGTTATCACACCTGAAATTGATGCTCAAAACATGAAAATCTATTTAAACTGGCCGGAGAGATGGTGTTCTCTCTCACATTGGCCCACGTGTACTGTCTCGTGCCTCCATGTTGGCTCTGCCAAATATCACACAGTTCACGTGTTACAATAAGGCGTTTAAAAAATGTTATTGAGGCTATATGAGGTTCTTTGTGGTTTTTATCTAAATCACTGACTGTGCAGTTAAAATCCCCAGCAAGAAATAAATAGTCCTCAGTCTTACAATTCTCAGTGGTATATGATAATGTCTCTAAAAACATACCCTCTCAACTGCCACCACTAGGGCATATACATTTATTAAACACATAGTGATGTTTTCACATCTCACCCTAACTTTTAATAACCTCCCCTCAATTACCTCTTCAACCTGACTTGACAAAGGAAAAAAACCTTTTGAGAACAGGACAGCCACACCCCTACTTTTTGAACTTTTATGAAGACACACCACTGTCCCCCTCCCACTCCTGTTTCAATATTACTATGCGTTTCTTGTAGAAAACTTAGTTCCCCTTCCCTTTCCCTTCATTAACACATATGCCACAGCTCTTTTTTAAACGCTCTCTCGCCCATTTACGTAACAAAATGTATCTTAAAACTACTCATGGCTGGATAAAACATACAGAGGAAGAGACAGAAAACACATCTCTTTACAGAGTTAAGGCTGTGACTGAACTCTTTCATTTCTCTTAGAATTTAAATCACTTGCCACTCTCGTGACAACTTTCTTGACTGTAGCAATTTTAGGGATTGTCAAACCTTCCCCCGTTACTTTTTACATCAGAACCTTTACTGATTCAATAAACAATTCACTTTCAGGAAACTAATCTGTTACTGTAAAGATGGGGCGGTGAGTCAGAAGCAGGTGCAGGTGAAACATTTTAATATAACCACAATCGTCCTCGCAGTGGCAGGCCATGTGTAACAACATCTGCACAGGATCGGTACATCCGAACATCACACATGCGGGACAGGTACAGGAGGGTAACAACAACTGCCTGAGTTACACCAGGAACGTACAATCCCTCCATCAGGGCTCAGACTAGGCTGAGAGAGGCTGGACTGAGGGCTTGTAGGCCTGTTGTAAGGCAGATTCTCACCTGGCATCACAGGGCAACAACGACGCCTATGGGCACAAACCCTCCGTTGCTGGACCAGACAGGACTGGCAAAAAGTGCTCTTCACATTCTCCAAGCTTTTGTCTCACCAGAGGTGATGGTCAGATTCGCGTTTATCGTTGAAGGAATGAGCGTTACACCGAGGCCTGTACTCTGGAGCGGGATCAATTTGGAGGTGGAGGGTCCGTCATGGTCTGGGGCGGTGTGTCACGGCATCATCAGACTGAGCTTGTTGTCATTGCAGGCAATCTCAACGCCGTGCATTACAGGGAAGACATCCTCCTCCCTCATGTGGTACCCTTCCCGCAGGTTCATCCTGACATGACCTTCCAGCATGACAATGACACTAGCCATACTGTTCATTCTGTACGTGATTTTCTGCAAGACAGGAATGTCAGTGTTCTGCCATGGCCAGCGAAGGGCCCGGATCTCAATCCCATTGAGCACCTCTAGGATCTGTCGAAGGGTGAGGTCTAGGGCCATTCTCCCCAGAAATGTCCGGGAACTTGCAAGTGCCTTGGTGGAAGAGTGGGGTAACATCTGGTAAATCTGGTGCAGTCCATGAGGAGGAGATGCACTGTAGTACTTAATGCAGCTGGTGGCCACACCAGATACTGACTGTTACTTTTGATTTTGACCCCCCCTTTGATCAGGGACACATTATTCAATTTCTGTTAGTCACATGTCTGTGGAAATTGTTCAGTTTATGTCTCGGTGGTTGAATCTTGTAATGTTCATACAAATATTTACACATGTTAATTTTGCTGAAAATCAACACAGTTGACAGTGAGAGGACATTTCTATTTTTGCAGAGTTTATTACTTCCATTTTGTCAATTTCAGAAATTGACGTACCTTCTCAATCCCATACCTCCCTCCCACCCCAATGCATCAGATGACTCACTCTCGCTATCCTACCCCAAGGAAAACTCCACCATCTCTTCAACCTGTTTATCCTCAACTGATTTACCAATCTCTACCTTCCTCTAAGAATTAGAACCTTCATCACCCCTTAAATTACTCATCTTACTTTGAAAACAGCTGCTTCATTTTCCATTGATTCAATTTCATTTTCCAGCACCGACTCAGCGACTCCAGTCCAGGCCTCACCAGCTGTTTCCCCTCGCTCTTTGTTCTGATCTACCACAATTGCCCCCGTAACCACACTGATCTCTTTTGCTTACCACATCTGCCCACCTTCTCCCTTCCCCTGAACCCTTAGCATGTCCATCCCTTCGCTGTGGTGCATTAGCTGCACCAGCGCCAGAGCTGCTACCGGGCTCTGTTCGCTCATTCTCGGGACAGCCAAAGCATTTCATTCATTCAGTAGAAGCATAGAAGACATTATCAAATCGGTCAATCTTAAAACTCTAAATTAGGTTCGTCAGTATCCTTCTTAAAAATCATATGCACTTGTCTCCTATGAGACATGACATGTTTCAGCAATGGAGATTTTTTTTTATTACACCAATTGGTAGTCGCATCGCTGGAACTCCCGTACAGACTCAGGAGAAGTGAAGGTCGAGAGCCATGCGTCGCCCGAAACACAGCCCAACCAAGCAGCACAATCCCCCTCCAACCCCGAAGCCAGACGCACCAATGCGTCGGAGGAAACACCATACCTGGCGACCGTGTCAGCATGCACTGCGCCCAGCCCTCCACAGGGGTGGCTAGTGTGCGATGAGACAAGGATATCCCTGATGGCCAAACCCTCCCTAACGACGATGGACCAATTGTGCACCGCCCCATGTGTCTCCTGGTCGCCTGCGACAGAGCCTGGACTCGAACCCAGAATCTCTAGTGTCACAGCTACCACTGCGATGCAGTGCCTTAGAACACTGCACCACTCAGGAGGCCCTAGCAATGGAG
Organism: Oncorhynchus nerka; assembly: GCF_034236695.1. NCBI lineage: Eukaryota > Metazoa > Chordata > Actinopteri > Salmoniformes > Salmonidae > Oncorhynchus > Oncorhynchus nerka. Next base: position 52,225,870 of record NC_088418.1, on the reverse strand, counting down.
TTTTTAATACAAAAATAACATTTTTTAATATATATACAAGATGACCATGACGAGATATCTCTCGCTCCAACACTTCATCTCTAACAAATGGTGGCACGTAAGAGGAAATACCGATGTCTGTGTATCCCACAACACAACACCACTCTCAACTATCGTATTCACCTTTTCAATGGAATCTAAGAATTTTACTACAGCGCTATTCATCCTTGAAGCTGATTTTATGCTAGCGCCAACTACTAAGCTATTATATATGTATATATATTATATATATATATATATATATACACATAGACACACACACACACTGAAAACACCGAAACCCAATAGAGTGAAAAAATGTCAGTTGCTCTCACAATTGCTACTGCTTCCCGACTCACTCCCAGTATGCACTCCGGGAGAGAGAGAGAGAGAGAGAGAGAGAGAGAGAGAGAGAGAGAGAGAGAGAGAAAGAGAAAGGGGGATAGAGAGAGAGTGAGAGAGAGAGAGAGAGAGAGGGGGAAAGAAAGAAGCAAAGTGAGACAGAGAGAGAGAGAGATCTAATGACTATCCTGATGATAATGATGACAGTGATATCTGATGATAGCATTAACAAGCTACATAGATTTTGAGAGTTAGAGCTTTCGTGGTGATTACCTGCTGTTTACCTGACTGCCCGTGATACTTGAAAAACAGTGCTGTGTGTGTGTGTGTGTGTGTGTGTGTGTGTGTGTGTGTGTGTGTGTGTGTGTGTGTGTGTGTGTGTGTGTGTGTGTGTGTGTGTGTGTGTGTGTGTGTGTGATTGCAGGAGAGACAGAGAGAGTATGCGAATGTGGTGCAAGTGTGTGATCCCACTGCAAAGCCGCTCAGGCCGGCGTAGGAAATTCGATTTGACACAGTCACCGTGAAGATTACCTGTGTCCAGACAGTTACTGCCTCACAGACAACAAGAACACCATAACTCACGTTACAGGTTAACACACAGAAACAAGATGCCTCCTACAGGCTGGAAATAATCTGACAAAAGACCCAAAGGGAAGAGGAGAGAGAGGGAGGGAGTGAGGGAGGAGAGGATGTAACCCCAAAACACCAGGTACCCTTACGACCTCCCATGACCTATAACCTCACCTCCCCCTACACTCCTCTCTGTAACATTTGAATTCTACTTTCTTTCTCTTCCCTTCCTCTCAACCTCCTAGAACCATTCAATATGGAGGGACACTAGACTAGAAAAATGTGAAAGGAAACATACTTAGAGAGATGATCAATGCATCTATGCATTATACAATATCACTCCTATTATACCCACAATGGAATGTTGCTGTGAGGTGGAATGTCCATCTATCCACTGTTATGACTGTGTATTCTTTCTTCACCAGCGTTTCCTCTCCTCCTCTCGTTATGGTCCTGCTCCACCTCTTCTCTCATCAAGTCAGCTCATCTAGTCTAAAGTGCATGAGCAGTGTCTCAGCCAGGAGATACAGTCAGCACACCTGCAAATGTGCACACATGCACGCACGCACGAATGCGCACACACACACACACACACACACACACACACACACACACACACACACACACACACACACACACACACACACACACACACACACACACACATACACACACACACACACACACACAGCATGCAGAATCAATATGTCTTTCAGCGGCCTCCTGTTGTGAGTTGAATGTGAATCAACAGAGATCAATGTGTGGACAGATGAGTGGCTTTAAGGAGGGGTGAAGGATGGATGGATGGATGCAGAGAAAGAGAGAGCATGTTATGCAGGACAAATCAAATCAAATGAAATGTATTTATATAGCCCTTCGTACATCAGCTGATATCTCAAAGTGCTGTACAGAAACCCAGCCTAAAACCCCAAACAGCAAGCAATGCAGGTGTAGAAGCACGTGGGTCTGGTTGCAATGGCCACTCGCAGGGGGTTGGGGTTTGAAAAATTTAGTCGGCGAGTAAAGATTACTGCTGCTGATTCCTGCTGCGGCAGGGTGTTCGGCGGAAGAATGGGTATGATAGCATAAAATCAGCATCAAGGATGAATAGTGCTGTAGTAAAATTCTTAGGGTCCAATGAAAAGTTGAATATGATAGTTGAGAGTGGTGTTGTGTTGTGTTGTGGGAGACACAGACGCCGGTATTTCCTCTTATGAATCCGGCAAAGAAAGTTATACTTTCTAATGTGCCACCATTTGTTGGAGATGACGTGTTGGAGGGAGAGTTATCTCGGCATGGTCAATCTTTAATAAAAAAGGGTATTTTTGGATGCTGGGGATTTTAACTGCACAGTCAGGGATTTAGATAGAAACCACAAAAAAAACAATATAGCCTCAATTACTTTTTTAAATGCCTTTAAACACATGTGTGTTATTTTTCAGAGCCAACATGGAGGCACGAGACAGTACACATGGGCACATATAAGACAGAACACCATCTCTCTGGCCAGGTTAGATATGTTTTATTGTGTGAGCATCAATCTCAGGTCTCTAAATCAGGTGTGATAACCCCAGTGGGATTTTCAGATCATTTTTTAATAACAGAGGTGGTGTTCGTTAATGCTGTAAAACCCAAAAGTGCATACTGGCATTTTAATATAATGTTATTGAGTGATGCTCACTTCAGGAAAAGTTGTAGTTCTTTCTGGGAGAGATGGAGGTCTCAAAATGACAGTTTTGTTTCCTTTCAACAGTGGTGGGATATAGGGAAAATCCAGATTCAACAATTCAACAATTAATCGTCACCTTATTTCAGTCTCATCTGAAAGTTGTAATATCTTGGTTATCTTAACGAACCCTGGCTAACAAGTTGAATCAGCAATACAAAATTGGGTTTAATTATTTATTTACTAAATACCTAACTAACCATACAGAATTACATATACACAGAATGAATCATACCTGGATTACAAATTATGTCATAAAGGAAAACGTCCCTAGCGGGCAGAGCAGATATGACAGCTTGTTACACAAAAGAAAAGGGCTGGGTTTGAGTGAAAGAGCAGGACGACTTGAGGAACAAAGGGAGAAGCCATGCTATCATAAATACAGTATCTTATGCATTCTAAATTACCGCCCATTTGGAAAAGGAAAAATGCATTCAATATTTACTCTGAGCTGCGCTTCGGTAGGTTGGTGGTAGATGGAAGGCGTGTTTCCAATCAGAGTCCTTTGTCCTTTGAAGAATGTCTCTGCTGGTAAAGTGGATATGTTGTAGTAATGTCATTGTGTGGTAGACGGGATACTCTGTCTGTTCTTTCCTAGCCCACGTTTGCAGCTGCTGTTGCTAACTCAACAACTAGGAGGTATCACTTCTGTAGTGAATAAGAGTTCAAAGTTCATACCATTCACAACCAAAGCTCATGCTGAGGTTGGCTTGGTTCTGTAGTTATTATCTGAACCATTCTGACATCGAATCGTCATCCTAATGTACCCGGAACAGTTGACATGTTAGTCCTTTTAATGTATGGACCGTCGTCCTCACATCCTCGGAACAGGAGGTTACATTTTCGTCAAGGCTTTATATAGTGGAGGGAGAAGGGTGTGTTTTCATGGTTTACAGCCCATGTCTCTTCACAGGGGTGGGTCACTGATTGAGCAGAGCCCTAACCTTATGAAAACCCAAATCTGTCATTTGGAAGCTAAAATTACATTTAATCTTTTCACCAATAGTTTTATATTCAAACACTTAAATTGAACAACAATTTTATGTGAATCCGATAACTACAATGTGCAGACTTTCCACTGTAGAGTTTATGTCATTGATGAGAATGTCTCAGATGACAACCGAACTGACATCATATTCATTAAGTACCACCGCATATGTCCAACTGGTCGGATTACCAGAATATGGTTCATTTCCCCCCACCTTCTGATGTTCCCAGAATCTCTATATTTACCAAGGGATTTTCAAATGTCACATCAGTAGGGAAGAGAGAGGAAAAAGGGGGGAGAGGTATTTATGACTGTCATAAACCTACCCCCAGACCAACATCATGACACTGCATTAATGTAAAATGTAAAATGGAAGGGCACCAGGCATTGATGAGCTTCCCGTTGACTTTCTAAAGTATTTTTGGGCCATGTTGTTGGGTGAGGATTGGCTAGCAGTAGTTAGAGATAGTTTGACCGGAGGGATACTATCATAGGGCCTACTGCCCCAAAAAACTATTAAAAAAAACACTTTACGGAACAGCGGGGACTGTGAAGCAACACAAACATTGGCACAGACACACACACACACACACACACACACACACACACACACACACACACACACACACACACACACACACACACACACACACACATGCACGATAACATACACACGCACGATAACATACACACTATACATACACATGGATTTAATACTGTTGATATGTGGTAGTGGTGGAGTAGGAGCATGAGGGCACACAGTGTGTTGTGAAATCTGTGAATGTATTGTAATGTTAAAAAAAAATGAACTGCCTTAATTTTGCTGGACCCCAGGAAGGGATCCATAATAAATACAAATACAAATACTTATAGCGCACTTTTGAGACGTTTGGTTTCAGCTCTGGTTTTATTGCAATGATCAGGGTGATATCTGGTGACATTGAAAGTGTACTGAAAGTTAACGGTGGCTTGAGGGCTCCTTTTGAAGTGTGTAGAGGTATTAGGCAGGTGTGTTCTTTGTCAGGAATGCTATATGCCATCGCAATAGAGCCACTACTAAATAGCATTACAAGTCGCATTGAAGGGATGTACCTTTCAGAGGATATTCCTCCTATTCGTCTCTCAGTCTATGCTGATTATGTAGTTATTCTATTGAAAAACCAAGCAGTGGTGGATAGTTTGAGTTTCATGGTTGATCGGTTTAGGGGAATATCCTCCGCAAAGGTAAATTGGGAAAAAAGTTGTGCTTTACAGTTTGGAAAATGGTCTGGAGGGATCATGGCTTTGCCAGGGGGGCTAGAATGGTGTAAGGGAGGTTTTAAGTATCTTATAGTGTACCTAGGGGATGAGGGGACAATGGACAAACATTGGAATGTGTTTCTTGAAATGTTGGAAGGGAGGATGTTGGAAGGGAGGAGATGGCATTGGTTGTTATCTCGCACTATTATAGTTAACAATGTGGTTGCCTCTGCACTGTGGTATCGGTTGTCATGTTTAGAGCCACCATCTGGCCTTCTGGCTAAAATACAGGAGATTATTGTAGATTCATTTTGGGATAAATATCATTGTGGATTCACAGACCCAAAAGTTTTTTTTCAACTCAAATTCTCTCTCTCTCTTTCTCTCAGTGCATGCTGGGAGTTGTTCTAATTGAGAGGCTGTGTGGAGAGCTCTTTCCTTACATTTGTTCTAGATTTTTCCTTGGTCTTTTCTTTCAGTTTAAATATTCTATAGTGAAGGGTTAACACACTGTTCGTTTAGCGGTACCCACTGTTTTCATTCAAAGTTAGAGAGGAAGAGGACAGAGTTTTACTTTCCTGGGGGTTTGAATGTTGTGGTGTGCTCGAGATGCTGTCGTTACGGCATGGATTCAGGTGTGTTCCTGAGAATGGAGATGAGGTGGAGGAGGTTCTGCTTGCGATCGTCGAACAGGTAGGAACTGAATTTATACTTTCTGCATCCATCATGAAAAGAGTACATTTAGTGGGAAGGCTGATTGCTAGTGAAATATTTGTTAGGGATGTATTGGTGCCGATTTCTCCTCTTTCAACTCCTTCGATTAGGGTGGCAGCTGCAAATATGCAACTGTTTATTACGGATGATCAAATCCAGAAAGAGCTGAGTCGTTTTGTTAAGTTTGCTTGCGGATCTTGTGTACTGTCGGCAGGTTTTCAGGCAGATGCCGTTAAGCATGTTGTTTTGTGGGGGAGCCTCATTCAGGCTGAGTGGGGGTGTTAAAGGACATCATTAAAACTAGACATTCCAACACAAGACAATATACATGGGTGAAGGTATTTGGGGCTAGGGTGAGTGCATCCCAACTCGATCGGTTTTACATGTCCAGGAATCAGAGCAGTAGGCTGTTGAGTGCTACCATTCTCCCAGTGGGCTTTTCGGATCACCACATAACCATGGCTCGGCTGTCTATTTCACCAGGGCCCCGGCAAGCTTCCCATTGGAAGTTTAATGTAAAGCTCTTACAAGATGACACCTTTTTGGCTAAGGCTTCCAGACTTTTTGGAAAAGGTGGGGGCAGCTAAGAGAAGAGTATGAGTCTCTGAGTCAATGGTGGGTTGTGGGAAAAGTCCAAATTCGGCTGTTCTGTCAAGATTATACAGCTCTCTCATCCTCACAGGTTAGGAGAGTATTGGGGGAACTCTCTAGCGTAGTATCAGTGAGGTGGAGGTAAAGCTTGGGGGGCAAGGCAATGTAGGCCTCCAGGCTAAGTTAGCTGAAATACGCAGGGACCTGGGTAGTTTTTTCCAGGTTAAAGCAAAGGGAGCACTTTTAAGAGCTAGGTTCTCCATGCTTAAGGAGATGGATGCTCCCAGCTCCTTCTTCTTTGGTTTGGAAAGACAGAGCAGTGAAGCCAAGGGTATGCATTGTCTATGGCTGTTGGATGGGTGGGTGACCTCTGTGGTGGGGGAGATGCAGGAGTGGACTGTGGAGTTTTATACTGAGTTGTATAGGTGCAGAACTGTGTGATCCTATGTGCGCTCAAGTTTTGTTTGAGGAACACCCTAAGCTCTCTCTGGCAGGGAGGGATGAAATTGACATTTCCCTGTTGACCCATGATCTGGCAGAGACCGTAATCCAGATGTCCCCCGGCCGTGCACCGGGAGTCAATGGACTCTCAGTGGATTTTTATAAAAAAGGCGGAATAATTGGACTGGACTTCCTTTGTGTGTTGCGTGAGTGCGTCGGAGTAGGAGAGTTGCCGATGGGCTATCGTCGGGCGATTCTGACTCTCCTGCCCAAGAATGGGACATGTGTGAACTTAAGGACTGGAGGCCTGTGGCACTGCTCTGTGTGGTCTACAATATATTTGCTAATGTCATCGCTAATAGACTGAAGGCCCATCTGGACTCTATAGTACACAAGGACCAGACGTATTGTGTCCTGGGACGCTCAATGACAGACAACTTGTTCTTAATCAGGGACATGTTGGACTTCTCGAGAGTTTCTAATGTGAACTTTTAGACTGGCCTCTTTAGACCAAGAGCAGGCTTTTGATAGAGTGAACAACGAGTGTCTGTTTAACTTATACAGGATTGGTGGGTCCCACGCTGGACGGTTGAGCTAAAGTAGGCTAATGTGATTAGCATGAGGTTGCAAGTAGCAAGTAACAAGAACATTTCCCAGGACATAGACATATTGTCACGTTCTGACCATCGTTCGTATGTGTTTTCCTTGTTTTAGTGTTGGTCAGGACGTGAGCTGGGTGGGCATTCTATGTTGTGTGTCTGGTTTGTCTATTTCTATGTTTGGCCTGATATGGTTCTCAATCAGAGGCAGGCGTTAGTCATTGTCTCTGATTGGGAACCATATATAGGTAGCCTGTTTTGTGTTGGGTTTTGTGGGTGATTGTTCCTGTCTCTGTGTTTGCACCAGATAGGACTGTTTAGGTTTTCACTTTTCTTGTTTTGTTTAGTCTGTTCATGTATAGTGTCTTTAGAAATTAAACATGAATAACCACCACGCTGCATTTTGGTCCGCCTCTCTTTCACCAGAAGAAAACCCTCACACATATCTGATATTGTCAGAAAGCTTACATTCTTGTTAATCTAACTGCACTGTACAATTTACAGTAGTTATTAGTGAAAGAATACCATGCTATTGTTTGAGAAGAGTGCACAGTTAATAACTTAAAGTTATTAATAAACCAATTAGGCACATTTATAATGTCTTGATACAGCATTTTGAACAGAAATGCAATGGTTCATTTGATCAGTAAAAACTTTGCACATACACTGCTTCCATCTAGTGGCCAAAATCTTAATTGCGCCTGGGCTGGAATAATACATTATGGCCTTTCCCTTGCTTCTCAAAGATAATGGTTAAAAAAAATACAAAAAAAATGCATGTTTAAAGTTTTTTTTTTACCAGATCCTACAATAATTGAATATTTCCACAAACTTCAAAGTGTTTCTTTTCAAATGGTATCAAGAATATGCATACCATTGCTTCAGGTCCTGAGCTACAGGCAGTTAGTTTTGGGTATGTCATTTTAGGCGCAAATTGAAAAAAGGGGGCCGATCCTTAACTTGTTGCGTCGAGCCATCCAGGATCCGGTATCGTGACTACAGCCTCAAGCTCATTACCATAACGCAACGTTAACTATTCATGAAAATCGCAAATGAAATGAAATTAATCTATTTGCTCTCAAGCTTAGCCTTTTGTTAACAACACTGTCATCTCAGATTTTCAAAATATGCTTTTGAACCATAGCTAAACAAGCATTTGTGTAACAGTATTAGTATTAGTATTAGCCTAGCATAGGATTATGCCTCTATTTCAGCATGCAACATTTTCCACAAAAACCAGAAAATAATTCAAATAAAATATTTTACCTTTGAAGAACTTCAGATGTTTTCAATGAGGAGACTCTGTTAGATAGCAAATGTTCCGTTTTTACAAAAAATATTTTTTGTGTCGACTAATCGCTCCGTTTTGTTCATCACGTTTGGGTAAGGAAAAAATAAAATAAAATAAGTCATTAAAACGCGAACTTTTTTCCAAATTAACTCCATAATATCGACAGAAACATGGCAAACTGATGTTTAGAATCAATCCTCAAGGTGTTTTTCACATATCTATCGACGATAAAATCCATCGTGGCAGTTTACTTTCTCTTCTGAAGAAATGGAATGCGCATGGACCCACAGATTACGCACACAGGACACCGGGCGGGACACCAGGTAAATGTAGTCTCTTATGGTCAATCTTCCAATGATATGCCTACAAACACGTCACAATGCTGCAGACACCTCGGGGAATAGACAGAAAGCGCAGGCTCATTCCTGGCGCATTCACAGCCATAGAAGGAGACATTGGATCACAGCGCCTTCAGAATCTGGGGCATTTCCTGTATGAAACTTCATCTTGGTTTCGCCTGTTGCATTAGTTCTGGGGCACTCACAGATAATATCTTTGCAGTTTTGGAGACGTCAGAGTTTTGTCTTTCCAAGGCTGTCAATTCCATGCATAGTCGAGCATCTTTTCGTGACAAAATATTGCGCTTTAAACGGGCACGTCTTTTTATCCAATAATGACACAGCGCCCCCATAGGTTGAAGAGGTTAATGTGATGCCTGTGTTTTGGGGAAAGGTTTTTTGGCCTGTGTGAAGATGTTGTATGCTGGGGCGTCATGTATGGTCAAGGTGGGAGGGGGGCTCAGTGGACCAGTCTGTGTGAGGTAGATATTAGACAAGGGTGCCCTCTATCAGGTCAGTTACAGTGGGGAGAACAAGTATTTGATACACTGCCGATTTTGCAGGTTTTCCTACTTACAAAGCATGTAGAGGTCTGTCATTTTTATCATAGGTACACTTCAACTGTGAGAGACGGAATCCAAAACAAAAATCCAGAAAATCACATTGTATGATTTTTAAGAAAATCATTTGCATTTTGCAAGAAATCATTAATGCATTTACGTGTAGATGCCTTGGCTCTTCATGTATTTCTGTCAGAACCGGGCCTTCTTGGAAAGGTTGCTGGGCCTTTTTAGTGACAAGCTTGTAAGGCTCTGATTGTCCAAAAGGGATCCCCACCCGACTGCTACTGTTCTTAATCTCTGCTGTCATCCGGTATCCTGTGACTTGTCGTGAGGTCCTGAACAGAACCACAGAGTTGATTTCCCATACATTTTCAATGATGGCCTAGGAGCAGTGGGTTTACTGCCTTGTTCAGGGGCAGAACAACCGATTTTTACCTTGTCAAATTCGATCTTGCAACCTTCCGGTTACTAGTCCAACGCTCTAACCGCTAGGCTACCTGCAGCCCCCTAGACTACATTTGCTCCTGAATCTGCCTCTTTGAAGATAGGCTAGCCAGCAGTGTCGATGGTTCCCATTTGGTGATGAGAGAAGCGTACTACAGTGATTTGAGAAGAGGAGTAGTTTCGTCCCACTTGAGTTCACTTTTCTAGATACTTGTCACGCTGGTATAAAGAATTTTGGAGACAGGCGCAGGAATACACAATAGGGTTTTTTAATACACCCAAAATAAATATGTTTACAAAAACACTGGGCTGTACTCAAACAAAAGAGCGAGGGTTAACCTGGTTGAACGACACGGGACGATACCCGTAATACACAATATACTATATAGCACACAGCATAACAGCTGCACCAACACATAGGTACCCACACCACCAACGGACATGGGAACAATAGTCAACAGAGGGAACAGAGGGCACATATACTAATCAGGGGAAATAGGAACCAGGTGTGTGTAATCAGACAAGACAGTCCGGGGTTGATGATAATGAATCCCGTTCAGTGAAGCCTAGCAATCCGGTGACGTAGACCTCCGGAACTGGTGAACAGAATGAGCAGCAGTACCGGGGGGATCCGAGACAGTACCACACACACACACAAGCCCTGAACCCTGACATTTGAGTGTGTTTTTCTGCACTGGGTCTCCGCTGTGCGTCCGTCTCCATCACCTCAACACAATGGGGATGCCTGCGACACATCAGTGAGAAGAGCCAGAGCGCTAATCGATAGCATCTGCAGCGCTGAGCGGCACTGACTCACAAACACTGTCACTGTAACTGTCAACGGCCCTGTGACACAAAGCTGCAGAGTACAACTCTACCTCAACAGAGTCTGGTGATGTCTGAAGACTACCTAGAGAGTCAGGCTAATGATGGAATTTAAGATCACTATAGGGTGCTATTATAGGGGAGAGGATCACTTTTATGGGGAACTGGGGCTGGGGAAGGATGGGGGGGATTGTTGAGCTGAAGGTAAGGCACTGGGGTAGTGAATTAGAACTGGGGGTTGGATATGGAATGGGGAAAAAAGAACAACGTACTGTATGTCTGTCTTTGACTCAAATCGCCAATCAATGGTTGGTGAAGACGCATTAAGTTAATTTTCAATCAGTAATTGAATGACCTGCTACACAATCACCATAGAGAGAGAATTCTACCGTCCCTTCAACTGAGACATGCTTTGATGTGTTGGTCAGTGGGGGGGGTCTGAGTGTGTGTGTGGTGGACTAGAACATGCTTTTGGAGCACCCCAGCCTGTCAAAGCGAGGTCAACGAGTCAGGGAAAGGACAGCTGTGCCTTCTGGCTCCATTCACAGACACACTTCACAGAAGCACTAACCCTAACCTTTACAAGTGCTGCTAGAATTTTCTTATCTACATTCACTAACACACACACACACACACACACACACACACACACACACACACACACACACACACACACACACACATGCACACATGCACACACACATGTGGAAGGAGAGAGGATAGGTCATAGAAGGTAGAGTAGGGAGATAGAGAAACAGTGACTAATTGTGCTCTCTGATATCTCTAATTGGGAAGGAATTATGGTAATTTCTCTCCTTATCGTCACCAGGTAGGAGTAAGTCTCATTCTAGTCTCTGTAATGGTTTTAACAAGAATTCACTAGCCATCTGTGTCTGAGTGACACACACACACACACACACACACGTGCGCGCTGAACTGTTACTGTAGCAACTAAACCCACTGTAGGTGTTACAATTACTCTTCTTGGTCAAATTGGTCTCTAAGTCTCCAGTTGCATTGCTTTTCTCTCTGACATTCAGAGAGAGATCAGAATACGCCGTCCGGCTACTGCTAGCCAGGTCAATGTGGTCTCTAAGTCTCTAGCTGCATTGCTTTTCTCTCTGACATTCAGAGAGAGATCAGAATACGCCGTCCGGCTACTGCTAGCCAGGTCAATGTGGTCTCTAAGTCTCCAGTTGCATTGCTTTTCTCTCTGACATTCAGAGAGAGATCAGAATACGCCGTCCGGCTACTGCTAGCCAGGTCAATGTGGTCTCTAAGTCTCCAGTTGCATTGCTTTTCTCTCTGACATTCAGAGAGAGATCAGAATACGCCGTCCGGCTACTGCTAGCCAGGTCAATGTGGTCTCTAAGTCTCTAGCTGCATTGCTTTTCTCTCTGACATTCAGAGAGAGATCAGAATACGCCGTCCGGCTACTGCTAGCCAGGTCAATGTGGTCTCTAAGTCTCCAGTTGCATTGCTTTTCTCTCTGACATTCAGAGAGAGATCAGAATACGCCGTCCGGCTACTGCTAGCCAGGTCAATGTGGTCTCTAAGTCTCCAGTTGCATTGCTTTTCTCTCTGACATTCAGAGAGAGATCAGAATACGCCGTCCGGCTACTGCTAGCCAGGTCAATGTGGTCTCTAAGTCTCCAGTTGCATTGCTTTTCTCTCTGACATTCAGAGAGAGATCAGAATACGCCGTCCGGCTACTGCTAGCCAGGTCAATGTGGGCAATATGTCACAGCTCTTCATTTCAACAACATGTGGCAGATAATAAAACACATCAGGTGCACTGAAGCATCGCCCCTCAAAACAGACTTTTAAATGGATTATTCCCTTAAGGCCACTAGGAGCTCTGACAATAAAGCAGTGTGTCTGAGAAGGTAAGAGGGGCTGGAGGCGCCGTTTGAATTCTCTCTGAGTGGACATCAAAGGTCTGGAAGCATCTCAGGGTACAACAGGCTGAGTCCGTGGAGAGGTATTTTAATGATGACTGAGGGTACTGAGAGTGGTTGGGTGAGATATGATGGGGCACCTACGGTACTCATGTATTGGGATTCAACAGTCACTAAGACACGACTGGTAACCTGAAACCTTGGTGTTTTGTTGACAACGACGCCATTCATTCATATAGCCTATTTGTGTGCATGTCTTGTTCATTATGTTTATCGAGTCGATTTGCTTTTTATGTTCTTCGCATGTTGTTTTATATGGTAATTGGGGAATTGAAATTCATACCGTCAATTATAAATGATGATATAAACGGCTGTGTTTTGTGCTGAAACAAGAGTTATTGAGAACAAGGTGTCTGTTCCCCATCTCTATTGCCATAAAATAATAGAGGAGTCTAATTATTGCGGCAGAACGGAACCATCTTCAACAAATTGCTCGATATACCTGGCTGTCACACTGCAACATCCCCCTACTGTTCCCAGTATATTTACAGCAGCTGTAACCAAAACAAAGGCGTTTTCAGACGGCGACGCGCCTCAGGTGAGTTGATGAGTAACCCTGTGCGGTGGCAGAGAGACTGCTGTGTGGGAGATTGGAAAGGGGAGAGGAGGGAGAGAAGAGCGTGGTTCCTGTTAAAAACGCTGGGACGCCTCTCAGCGTTCTGCGCCTCCTTTTCGGAGCGGACCTGTGGCTTTTGACACTCCTGTTTGGGCATGAAACAGGATGTAACAGGAACTGTTAGCTGTGGAAAGTCAAGGTACATTCAGAGGGGATAGAGGTAGATAGAGGTAGACACACAGGAGGTCACTGACTTTCCATCTTAAAAGAAAAGTTGACGTAGTTGTAAGATAAAGTTCTAAAACTTTTAACATATATCAAATCGTGTCTAATAGCACAAGTTCAGTGAAGCATTTCAACTTACAGAAAAATGCAAATAGCTATGCTAATTTATTTTGAACTGACCCCCTACCAGTGGTAAGTATGGCATCCCTCCAGAGAGCTGCAGACTCAGTTGTACGTACGGAGCAGGAGCAGGTGTTTCTAGTTTAATTACTACAGAGGCAGAGAGAGAGAGAGAGAGGGGTCTGTTTCAACTGAGGAGAGAGCCTGACAGCTGTGTCTTGACTGGACCTCACACACGCACGCACACACTCACACACTGTGCACATCTGGTCAAGTGCTCCACTAAGACTCAGAGTGAAACAGAGGATAAGTTGTATGTTACTGAGTGTAATAGGAATGAGTAAAGAGACTGATAGAGACTGGGGGATAGCCTCACAAGGATTTGATTGTGATTTGCATAGAATTAGGAATTAGAATACTAGAATGGTCATGAACCTTGTTATGCATTTTGGTCAGGGAGTTGGTCAACCATGGTTTGCCAATACTCTGATAAGTTATTCTGTAAAGCAATGAATTTGAAGAATATATCTGCAGTATATGTTTCTTAGCTAGCTAGCCAGACAGTTTTAGAGGAATTATTTTTTCTTATTTATTTTTCGAATTAAGTTGCAATATGCCAACATTCCGTTCAAATAATGCAGCCAATCCACGTGTCACGGGAGACACCACGACCATACACTGACTGAAATCAGTTGATGATAGGACTTAGAAAAGTTGTACATATAATAACACTCACAGCTTTCCAAGAAAACAATAGTTTCTATATATAAAAGATCCTATTTAACACACTTTTTTTTTTTAAACGGATATAAACTGTATTTATAATTTTATGAGAACACCTTCGGTTTACAATAATTATAAAAACACAATTTCTGATATATTATATTCCTTACTTTTATTTTCCTGCAGTAAAATCAGGAGTATGGCTCTACTGCCATTTATTCCAATCAGACTGGTTTGGATTTCTCCCTGACCAATATGGCTGCCATTTTAACACCATTCTGGAATGGCAGTTTATGACATAGCCCTATGGTAATTTGTATTTATTTAATTGAACCTTTATTTAACTTAGCCCCTATAGTAATTAAACATGATCTCTTTGGTGACTGGCAAAGCAGCAGGATGAATTCTGAGGTGTTTAGGGTTAGATTATCTGCTCAGATTCAGCCAAATGCTTCAAAACTCATTGGACAACGTTCACAGTGCAGATGGACAATGACACGAAGCATACAGCAAAAGAGAGCAAGGTAGAACATCTTCAATTACAACGTGAGCCTGCTCTAAACCGCTGCACTACAAGTCACAATGTAACACTCCCCACCCCACCCCAAAACAAGAAACAAGGGAGTCTTTTTACCAAGTCTGACTCTTGGAATGAGTGATAACTCATTATGGTGTGACCACCTTTTCAAGCAACGGTCCTGCTGGCTCCCAACATTGCCTTTTGTTTCTGCTTCCAAGACATCCAGTCAGTGACACTCCCTGAAATCTATTTAGTTTGAGAGCCAGGCAGACAGAGGGAGACAGGCCTGGTTCAGAATGGGCTCTAAATGAGATGACGTTGCTCCAGGCCAGAGAACAGTAGAGGGCAGAGTAATGACTATAGTGTTTTAACGATGGACACACAATTTAAGAGATGGACAGCTATTCACCAGCACCACCACATCTGGTATGTTTAGTGACAAATGGTGGACTGGTGTTTTTTTTCCCACTATCAAACCACTAGGTGGCAGAACTACCACAAACAGTTGTTTCATCTCACATCCCTCCGATAGACCAGCTGGCCAGGCCAGAGGGAATGCTACCTGAGTGGGGAGGTGGTGGATGGGGAATGGGTGTGAGCACTGTGAGGAGAGAAGAAAACAATGGATAAACAGCAAGGAAGACAGAGACGAGAGATTGAAGTGAAAGTCATTAGTGTAGAAAGAAATTCCGTTCCATATGAACATATACTGTAGTCACCCACACATGCATTGAGGCACAGACACTAACCCACATGCACACACAGAAGCACACATACACATTACCCAGCTCTTGGTCCTTGGCTATGCTGCTCCCAGCCAGTAAATTGTTCTGTGTTGGAGAGCTTAGAGATGCATGAGAGAGCCTGGGAACAGTCCAATTCTTTTTGAATGTGGAGGCTTGGCCCAGCCAGCAGGATCACCTGCTAATACAGAGAGGGGAGCAGGGAATTACACACATAAAGCTCAGCAAGGAGAGGATAATGGCACACACACACACACACACACACACACACACACGCGCGCATGCACGAGCACGCATGCACGCACACACACATACACGCGCACGCATGCACGCACACACACACAAATCTGCACACACTGAATATACACACGCTGCACATGTGAACACGCAACATAGGCATGTGCATAAACAAACAAAAAGATGTGTTATCACATTCAAACTTATAACTACTTCATTTGCAATACAGCATTAACAACAACAGTGATTGATTGTGATTTCTCTGTTTTTCTAAAGGCCTAGTTTTTCAGGGAGCAGGGCCATCTTTCATGAGTACTGTAACAATATGAATGATGTCCTGCCTAACCTGGCCTCTCTGTGAATGATCTCCTACATAACCTGGCCTCTCTGTGAATGATCTCCTGCCTTAACCTGGCCTCTCTGTGAATGATCTCCTGCATAACCTGGCCTCTCTGTGAATGATCTCCTGCATAACCTGGCCTCTCTGTGAATGATCTCCTACATAACCTGGCCTCTCTGTGAATGATCTCCTGCATAACCTGGCCTCTCTGTGAATGATCTCCTGCCTAACCTGACCTCTCTGTGAATGATCTCCTGCCTAACCTGGCCTCTCTGTGAATGATCTCCTGCATAACCTGGCCTCTCTGTGAATGATCTACTGCATAACCTGGCCTCTTTGTGAATGATCTCCTGCATAACCTGGCCTCTCTGTGAATGATCTCCTGCCTAACCTGGCCTCTCTGTGAATGATCTCCTGCATAACCTGGCCTCTCTGTGAATGATGTCCTACATAACCTGGCCTCTCTGGGAATGATCTCCTACATAACCTGGCCTCTCTGTGAATGTCATGAAGGTTTCCACCCATAGAAAAGAGATGCTGAAAATAACCCACCCTCACAACAGGAGCCTCTGGCCTACTTCAAAACAGCAACACGTAAACCTGTCTGGGAAAAAACATAAAAGCCTGATCCCTGTTTTACATCCCGACATCTGTAAAGAAAAGTTCTCTCATACAGTTTCCTTTCTCTGTGTGCCCTATCTCTCTTTGCTCGTTCACCCCCTCCCTCCCTTCCATGTTCCAGGCTCTGTTTTCTCTCTCTCTCTCTCTCTCTCTCTCTCTCTCTCTCTCCCTCCATGTGAAACGAGAAACAGGGGTTGTAGAATGCTCCAGGCTCTGTGCCCTCCTTCCCTCCTTCCTTACTTCCTCCCTCTCCCTCCCTCCCTCTCTCCCTCCCTCCCTCCCTCCCTCCATGTTGAAATAGAAAGCAGGGGTTGTAGAATGTTCCAGGCTCTGTGCTCTCTTTCCCTCCCTTCCTCCCTCCTTGTGATAAAAGAAACCAGTGGTTGTAGAATGTTCCAGGCTCTGTGTCTCTGAGGAGCAGTGTGGATAGATGAGGTGTTTAACATCCTCCTTTAGCTTTTTAAAGCCTGCTGAGAACAAGCTCCATAGGGCTGAACCTTGACCCCGCCCGCTGGGTGCCGATCGAAGGCCCGGTCACATGACTGCCTTACGCAACACTCATGGGAGCCCCGCTCTCCAGGCCACCTCCCACTTTCTGCTCAGATGGTGGTTACCGAGGCAAACCATCGCCCAGGGCAACAATGCAAAGAGGAGGAAGGCGAGGAGGCGGAGAGTCTGAGATGTGGATAGATGTGAGAGGAGGGCATGAAATCGATAAGCCCGTAAAATAGCATCGCAGCTCATATGCCCACACACTGAGAGGCAGATACACACACACAGACAAAGACACACACACATACACACTAACACACACACACTAACACACACACGCACGCACATACAGTACGTTCTTCTTAAATGTCAATACCCCCAAAATAAGCTCACATTAAACCAGCACTCGTAATATTTAACATGCTAGAAAATAAATGTGCCTCTGCCTGCTTAGTCAACCAACCACACAGAGATATTTATAAAGAGCAGGGTGGCAACAGCAAATACCTCCGATATTAAACCCTGCTATGACAGACAGCAGAAGTTAATCACAAAATCTGAAATAGATTCAAGAGGTCGTTGCTTGTGTGGAAAAACCAGTAGGAAAAAGTAATAGAGTATATTAAGCTGATGTTGGTAATGTTAGTGAGCATTGAGTGACTGAGTTACGACACACGCAAAGAGACAAAGGCCAGGACTGGAAACTGTGAGGGAATGCAGACATACATTCACCTTCATTCAGCCATCCCTTGACAAATTTCATTCCATCATAAGCCACTTGTGTCTGACCCCTCCTCCATTCGGATTGATTGACTTCTGAGGCGGCCACTCAGAAGCAAGGAAATCCTTCTGCCCTTTGACCCCTGTAATGATGGTACAGTACAATAGCTTTTACGTGATAGGTGGCTTGTGGTCCACTCTGTAGAGGTCAGCCCTCTCCAGCCCAACAGTTGCAGCTCAAGCCTGTACTATGTGGTGGAGAGAGGAGTGCAACTAGACACAAGAGCCTCCATTACAGCTCAGACAAGAGCCTTTCCTCCATTATTGCTTTCACACAAGGGCCTCAATTCCGGCTCTTAGTCATTCTAATGAGCTCCACACAGTGTGATAAAGCCAGTGGATCTGTCTGTGTTTTAGGCCCACTGTTAGTGCTCCCACGCGGGCGGCTCCAGGCAGACCCTAATGCTGAAGAGCGCTCAACAGGCATTGTTGAGCGTCAGAGGGCTCTTATAGTACAAGTTTAATGGCGTCTAATGGAAAGTCATCACAGAAGAAAAATATATATTTCAATGCGAGACAGAAAACTCTGATTATTGATTCTCAATTTTCTACAAACTGTCAACGACTTATCTGAAACACAGTATCTTCCAATATTCACAAAAGTTGAACTGTGTGATGTGTGTGTCTCTGTGTGTGTGTAAGTATGTGTGTGTGTGTCCTGCAGGCTACTATAGCTAAACTCTATGATTTTTTTCTCTGGATCTCTTGCCCCTCTGATGTGCAGCTGGCAGGACCCTGAAAGCAGCACCTCCAGCTCTATCCATCTTTCTTTCAGCACTCATTCTCTCACCTCTCTTCTCTCTCCATCTCTACTTCACCGTACCTACTTCAACCCTCTCTCATCTCTCCCTGCTCACATCAAATGATATTTTCTCTTTTACTCCCTGAAGACATCAACGTAGGTCTTCTACACTGCTCTCATGAATATCTTTCTGTACTGTTAATCTCACAACCCATTTTTCTTGCTCAATGTCTCATTATGCAATGGTATACAGTCATGCACTGAGCCACTCACCAAACACAAACAACTGCAATTTACACTTTGTCTGTATTTTTCTCTGCGTCGTAGTAGTAGATGTGTGTCTGAGTATAAGCTGTAGACAACACAACAACATTAGTATATGTCTTGTCATGAACAGATTCCGAATGTTCCATAGACTTGTATGAGATTATGTGAGGTCAACTCTATCAACGCTTTATCAGAGACCTTGGGCTGTACTTTCACATATCCCGTCCAACGCCTAGAGGTAACCTGGTCCCGGATCTGTTTGTGCCCTTTCCAACTCCATTGCGGTCCTTGTCAAGCCAAACAAGCCAATGATAGAGAAGGATAGCACAGGATAGTTGGCATGACAGCACAAACAGACTGGCACTCAGGCTGCCTAAGAGGAGTGTGTGTACAAAGAAGTGGTCCTACAGTGTCATACACCGTGTTATTCCGGAGAAGGGTGTTGTGTCAAAATGAGAGAAACTCCTGTTCTGCTGGTGTTGCTATTCTGTCTGTTTGGGGAATAGGTCCTGGGAGAGAGTGGAGGGATCAGAGAGGATGACATCGACCCAGAAGGCAGTGTAGGAAGAGGGAGCAGGGTGAGAGAGCTGGATGAAGACACAGCCACGACCCACAGACAGACGGCCAGCCAAACCACCACCCGTGACATCTGGACTGAGCTTAGAGCGCTGAGAGACATGGTGGTGGATCAGAGAGTTCAGCTGAGGTACACCTGGGAGCAGGTGGATGAGCTGAAAGGGGAGCAGCGTGCCACCCAAACTGAACTCTGTGCCACACAAACTGAACCCTGTGCCACACAAACTGAACTCTGTGCCACACAAACTGAACCCTGTGCCACAAACTGAACCCTGTGCCACAAACTGAACCCTGTGCCACAAACTGAACTCTGTGCCACCCAAACTGAACTCTGTGCCACCCAAACTGAACTATGTGCCACCCAAACTGAACTCTGTGCCACACAAACTGAACCCTGTGCCACACAAACTGAACCCTGTGCCACAAACTGAACCCTGTGCCACACAAACTGAACCCTGTGCCACACAAACTGAACTCTGTGCCACACAAACTGAACCCTGTGCCACACAAACTGAACCCTGTGCCACACAAACTGAACTCTGTGCCACACAAACTGAACTCTGTGCCACACAAACTGAACCCTGTGCCACACAAACTGAACCCTGTGCCATAAACTGAACTCTGTGCCACCCAAACTGAACTCTGTGCCACACAAACTGAACCCTATGCCACATAAACTGAACTCTGTGCCACAAACTGAACTCCTGTTGTACAAGCTGGAGCAAACGGAGAGAGACAACACCCGTACATGTAGCCAGAACTTGTCAACATTAAAGCAAATTGCTGTTGAACTATGTGGTCTTCCACAATCTTTGACAGCTGATTGTTTATTTCCATGTTTATGGCATTGTTAGTGTTATATAGCTGCTTTATCAGTTGAATGATGTGTTATTTATGATTCCTACTATGCCACTATAATGTTTAATTTCAGATTGGTGGCCAGGCTGTCAGCCGGTGAAGATGTGGATGCAGGTAAGTCGTGGTGTAAACATGGGACGTTCTGATTTACTTTGCTATGTGGAGAATCAACAGCAGCTGAAAGGTATTTTCTTCCCATGTTTCCAGAACAGGCGTTGTACCTGGCAGTCATGGGGCCCAGAGTGACAGCCAGCGAGGGAGAGGCTGTTGGTAATAAAGACAGACAAATAGCACGGTACTGTAAAGACCTACTAACAATTATAATGCTGACTCAAGTGTTACCTAGCAGCTGACTGTCATATTCTGCTGTGTTCTTTCACCTCACATAGATGTTTCTATTAGCCACAGTGCCACAGTGTCGGCTATTCAGAATGAGACCACAGGGAATGAAGGAAAATGACGGAAATGAGAAAAAGACTATTAGATCCCTACTATTCTGTAAAAGCTTGTATTGTAAATGGACTACTCTGTCTGTGTTATTTCAGTCCTGGATGACAGAGTATCAGTGAGAAGGAAGTGGAGGACCTGCAGAAAGAGAATGCAGGTAAGATAGACTTGGCATTTTACAGACTTTCAGAGATTCTAATCTTTGTAATAAACTGAATTTATCTCTCACGCGAATGTCATGCAGACATACCGAATATGGCATTCTCTGCTGCTTTATCTGTTGATGGAGAACTAGGACCCTTCAATACTGAATGTTCTAGAAGGAGGTCCTCACTAACATCAGCCAGGCTTACAGTCCAATTACAGATATACTGGCAGCACTAATCCATCTTATATAGAGCAAGCTACTGCCCTAGTGTCATTTTACCAAGACACAGCTCTAGTGTCTATCAGGGCCAGGAGAGAGAGCGACAATCTCCTGGCCCAATGACAGACGAATGACATTAAAGGGGAAGTTCAGTATTTTATAACTTAACTTTCGATGATTCCTGAATTTCCCCTTGAATAATTTCCTCTAATTCGCAGGTACCTTTACTGCCTTTCATGTTGTTTAGGAATAGTCAGAGACTTTATGTATAACATGGAATACAATACTGGCGAATCACAGCAATATCTGGCCGAAGCACTGACTCTAGAGCTGGAGAAGGGGGACATTGTGTGTATGAAACTCCCCTCAGGTAATAGTCTTTGTGATCATTCAGATCCCCACAACACCTTCAGTGGCTTCCTTCTCTTCCCAATGTGAGAGATAGATACCACACAAGTATAGATGAAGTGATGGGAAAAGTATCTAACTGTCATACTTGAGTAAAAGTAAAGATACTTTTATAGAAAATGACTGAAGGAAAAGTGACCCAGTAAAACACTACTTCAGTAAAAGTCTAAAAGTATTTGGTGTTAAATATACTTAGGTATCAAAAGAAAATGTACCGTAATTGCTCAAATATACTTAAGTATCAAAAGTCAAATTCCCTATATTAAGCAAACCAGACTGCACCATTTTCTTGTTTGTTGTATTTATGGATAGCCAGGAGCAGACTCCAACACTCAGACATCATCTACCATCGAAATGTGTGTGTTTAGTGAGTCCGCCAGATAAGAGTAGGGATGACCAGGGATAAGCGCATAAATGGGCAATTTTCTGTCCTGGTAAGTACTTTTAGAGTACTACCTTGATAGAGCACTACCTTGGACCAGAGCTCTATGAGCCCAGGTCAAAAGTAGTGCACTACTGCATATAGGTTTTACTGTGCCATTTGAGAGACAGCCCAAGTCAGAGTCTCATACACAGATAGTGTTATTGTCAGTTACCTCAGCGTAGTCTTCTAGTGGCTGTCTACCAGGGATGGATATGATTTCCACAGGAGCGCTAGCAAATTCAATTCCACTGGTCTCCTTCTCTAATCCATGGCCTGGTTACACTTAATGAACACACGCTGAGTAAAG